>NC_139922.1:5716975-5971975 GCF_963514095.1 Eutrigla gurnardus
CTGAGGGGTTAGAGTTGTATAAAACACTGCCTTGACTAAAACACACAGGCCATGCATCATTAACTGTAGTTAAAGTTTATGGGCTGGTTCCTTCATTACCAAACAAGCTCTGTTTCAGTTGCGTGTGCGCACACACACACACTCACACACACACACACACACACACACACACACACACCCCTCCCCCACACACATACACAGGTGTATTGCAGGGACCTCCCAGTCACACCACCCACCGAGATTACAGCAAGTGACAAAAAAAAATCACTTACAAATGCCATTCAAAGCTGTTCTCTCAACACCCCATTTCTCATCGTGTGTTCATAGCCTTATGGTCCATGGCCACCAACTGTTAGCACTGCAGTGAAGTATGAAATCACAAAAAAAAAAAGTGCAAAGCAACCATAAAAACCATGGCATATTGTGACTTGCGGCCACGGCATCTAATGAGTTGCTGCCATATTTCTACTGGGTGCGAGACAAGGCTATTAAGGAGGTTTTCATGAGCCTTGGCAACTCAATTCCTCTTTGACCCTCGCTGAGAAAAGATGGAGAAGCCCTGCCACAGAATATAAACTTAGCAAGAGAATTGTGGTTTGTAATTTGAGGGAATCTGGAAGATTACCAGGCACACAAGTTGATCTTCTTTCACCTTGTCTTGTGAAACTCACCAAGACAGAATGAGTGAACGAGCCATGAATCCTGTACTATTATGTGATTACTGCAGAAGGACACACATATCCAATGCCAAGCATTCATGCTTCGCACTATAGCACCCTCACAAACGTGGAATGGTCTCTTAGACGTCAGAGTTAATGAGTTGTTGGTTGTCAATACATTGGTTAGGCCATTTCAAACACAAATGGACCCCTGATCTTGTGTAGGGTAACCGCAAGCTGACTCCCTGCTGACTCACACACACACATCACAAACACACACACACACAGAAGGTTATGAACCCGGAGTGGAGTACAGCGAAGCTCCCCCTAGGGAATTTCTTTGAAACAGGAAAAGACTCAATTTGATGTATTTATCATGGCATCATTGTCCCAGTGGAAACATTCCCCTGATCCTCTCAAAACCTGAGCAGCATTTTTTCGACACTGAAGCAATCTCTGTTACACAGAAGACTATTGTGAAACACACTATGTTAGAAAAACATGCAATACATTAAGTTATGTTAAACCAATTGGCAAGATATGCTCTTTACTTCTTGAGATACCCAGAATGCATAGGTGATAAATAATTTAGATTAACTAAGCATTAACTTCGAGGCTCTTTCATACTCACAAAGAAAAGATACTAGATTGTTAAGCTAGAATCACTTTACTGTAAGCTAAGATATTTAACTGTAGTGATGCAAGGCCTTACAAAGACTGGCACCATGGTGCCACAATAAAGACATTACGCCGCTGCTGACCAGATGACAGGTCATGATAAAAACTTTAAAGAAAGATGGAGAGAAAGACGGAGAAAGCAAGGGAGAGAGAGGAAAGAGAGAGGGATATTGTTTGCTCCCCACTTCCTCCTCGCTTTTTGCTCCATTCTTTTGAGAATGACATCAGCAGCCCACCCAAGGAGCTTCTCTTTCTCCTTTTCTTCTATCCGTCATTCTCTGCTTCTCTTCAAGCTTTCACTGGCCCTTTCCTTCTTGTGTCAGATTCCCCTCATGATGGAATTATTTGTTCTGCTTGATGTGCCCTCACGCACACCATATACACTCTATCACATACGGACCTATTACCTACAACCTAATCTGTGCGTGTCTTTCAGGATGCTGCAAAACAATCAACTGGAAAGACTTCCTCATGATGCTCCATGGGACCTACCCAACCTACTTTCCTTGTGAGTCTCTCTCTCTCTTACACACACACACACACACACACACACACAGAGACACACACAGACACACACACACACACGCACGCACTAATCATACTACTATACCTCATCGAGCAGGGAATGAAACATCCCCTTGCCACCCACCCACACATGCAGCTCTAACCACAGTGCAGGTACTGCTGACATATTACAGACCTTACCCCAATCGTTCTGTACTGTACCGCCTGACGGTAGGAGTCACAGCCTGACTGTGTCGGTGCAATTCATGGTAGCATCTGGAAGCCATGAGGGAAACAGCAGACACTGCAGGCCAGGGAGAGCATCTCCAATGAGCTGTGAAACAACCCCATTTTCCATCAATTCCCCCTCTCTGCCTCCGCTCCTCTCCTCCATTCTTCTCCCACCACCCACACTGCTATCCCCCTGGCTAATGAGAGTGTTCGGTGGCATAATTGTCTCATCTGTGGGGTCAATGTACGTGTGTTTGTGTGTGTGTGTGTGTGTGTGTCAGATGCATGTGGACCTCCTCATGTGTAATTCCTCACCCCTACCCCTCTCCCAACTTTGTACCGCACACGTATTCCACACATGCTTTCCAAATTAATTATTCTTTGTAAATACCCATAACGCCATTTCTTTCATCACACACACACACACACACACACACACACACACACACACATACACACACACACACACACACACACACACACACACACACACACACACACACACACACAGTTGTAACATAGGAGGGGCTTGCACACATACTGTAACTCCTCTACTAGATTTCACAATCAAGGGAGTTAAAGCTAATGTTACAAATGTGGCAGTAAATAGAAAGCTTGATCACAGCTGGGTTCATAAAATTACCTGAACAAAATGTTCTAATGTCAGGGGGGGGGGGGACTTTCAAACAAAGACTTGTTTGGCAAGTTCTTCTATTTTAGATCTTATGGGACCCGAATCTGTTGCTTTTGATTTAAAGACGGGAATCTCCTCTACAGGTGCAGCTAGGGATGGGTAGTGAGTACCGGCAATTTTCAGTAGCAGTACATAATTGGGTCAGTACCAGAGAATCAATAATATTCAGGACAAACAGTATTGCTATCGGAAAAAAAACACCATGAAGACCTGCTAACCTATCAATCTCTTCTCTCCTCCTTCACTGCCTCTATTTTTGCAGCTAAAAGGTAATCCTATCAGACCAAAATGCAAACCTTCTCCAACCCCAGAAATCTCTTCTCCATCTTCTCTAACCTCCTTGACCCCCTCCTCCTTACTCCCCTCTACCTAGCCACTTTCTTATCTAAAAAAGACGGATGATATATGCTTTTCATTCTCCAACCACCTTCTGAAATGACCTTTCCATCAACCGAATCTTCATTCCCTACTCTATCATCTTTCACCCCCTTATCTCCTGATCAAGTCGTTACCCTGATAACTCCAAGGCAAGTCTATCAACAGAAACTGCCCTTTTTGCTGTTACTTAGCGGCAGAGGTCAGACCAAGTCATTGTTTTGCAAGTCACAAGTAAGTCTCAATTCTTTGCCCTCAAGTCCCGAGTCAAGTCCCAAGTCAAGACAGGCAAGTCTCAAGTCAAGTCCCAAGGCCTTGAGTTTCGAGTCCTTTCGAGACCCGTTACTTAGCCGATATGCTAGGTTTAGCTTTCATTCAGAACTTACTGTTCTTTGTGCAACTTTAAATGTCCAACAAAGTTGGAAGTTGTTGCGTCCCCGTCTGTAATCTTCAACCCGCATGATTTGCATATTGCAATTCATTTTTGTTGACCACCTCGTAATTTTTAGGCTCAAGTCCAAGTGAAGTCATGAGTTACTGATGTTAAACTCCAAGTCGAGTTGCAAGTCTCTACATTTTGTCAAGTTGAGTCTAAAGTCATTAAATTCATGATTCAAGTCTGACTCGAGTCCAAGTCATGTGACTCCAGTCCACACCTCTGCTGAGCGGTCAGGCTCTGCACTCTCCCTGCTCTCATCCTACCTCAAAAAACACATGTACTCAGTAACTTGGAGAGGATCTGTGTTAGAACCTTGTCCACTCACGGGGTCACTCAAAGTTTTGTCCTGGGTCCCCTCCCCTTTTCTCTGTATACCAACTCTCTTGGTTCTGTTATTCACACATGACTTTCCTACCACAGATACGCAGATCACATACTCTCTTTCTCCCCAGTGTGAAACACAAGTAGTGGCACAAATCTCTGCTGGTCTGAGTGACATCTCTCAATGGATGTTCCCACACCACCTGAAATTTAAACTCGACAAGACCAAGAGCTGCTTCACCCCCCCCGAGTGCAAGGAACCTGTGTGAGTGTGAGGCTCAACGACCGACACTACCTTGATTGAATCATGGTGGTATTAGAGTGGGTCATTTAAGAAATTGCTAAGCCAAACAAAACAGGACGGCTGTGTAGCTTAAAATGAGAAAAAGCAGAAAAATAAAATAAAATCATTAGTCCCAAATATTTGGAAGACAATTAATCGTCAACTAAAAAAAAAACAGCAAGAGGCAGTCTGTCTGTTTTCAATATGTGTACGTGTGTTCACAAGTGGAGGTGTGTGGTCTCTAAATTTCTTCACATATAGATGCTCTCAAGTAATGAAACGCACACACACACACACACACACACACAGACAGAGAGAGAGAGAGAGAGAGAGACAGTCTATAGAGACGCACCATGTCATTACAGTAATGATAAGCCCAGCGGAGAAAGATTACTGGAAAGGCTTTGGAGAGTGAAGCTTGTCGGCGCCTCTCACTGACATAAAGCACACCAGGTAAAAAAGAAAGAGAGCCAGCACATGGGATTTAAATGGGTATAACTGTATAAAGGTGGCTTTCATCTAAGATAAATATTTATCTCGGACACAAATCCTTTTGTTAGCTGCAAACTGAAGCCGAGTCAAGAAATTTGTCTCGCCGTTTGGAACAGTCTAATTACAACCCACAGTGTTGAGCGTTTTTTTTTTTGGTCATGAGGAGACAGACAGTGTTTTGTTTCCCGACCCACAGGTTAAGCAGTGTAATCACCGCTGATGAGCTCCACAAGCTGCATTAATCAACATAAGCCTGTTTTTATAGATTTGACTCGATGGTAGTGAAGCGCATTCATTTGAGTTCCTTGTTGTATAACATGTTGGCCATCTGGAGATTTGAACTGGGAGGCAGGTCCACAGGTCTCCTGGATCATTTGAGAGAACTTTGTCTTTCTGTCTTTATTTCTCGTAATCGTGCCTCAGACTTTGATGTGATGGACAGGAAATAGTTGCTCCTTTATTGGCTTCTGTGGGACATTCCTGGTTCTGTCTGGACCTTCTGGAGACCTGGCAGGTCCACCCAGAGGAGCAATTATTATTTTGCCCTGGAGAACAAACCAGAAATTTAAAGGGTCTTCCGTAGCTTTCATCCATGCATTTTGGGTCAGAGACAAACAATGTCCACAGTTGAAGTGCAACAGATGCACAAGGATGATGTTTAGCACTGAAGAAAATGTGTCCTCAGGAAATGGGCAAGATGAAAATGTCTTGAAGCTGTTTGTGTGCACACGTGTGTGTGTGTGTGTGTGTATGTGTGTGTGTGCTGGAGGTTGTTTCCCTGTCTGTGTGTGAGCATCTGCCAGTGTATACAGTTGCCTCCTCTGGTGGAAAATTTCCCTGGGGAATAAAGAGCAGAGTTCAGAGTTCAAGTTCAGATTTCACTTTGATGATGCTGTTTGTTTGGTGCCTCTGAGGGGTGAGGAGGCTGAGGAGGAGCTGTAGTGCAAGAATCAAAGAAACACAGTGGAAGATTGATAAGGGAGGATGTTTGAAAGACGAACAAGAGTTAAGGATTGAGACGCAAAGGGGGTTGAAGCAGCTGGGAGTGCATCAATGAAGATGTAAGAAACAAAATGTGAGTTTCTGAGGGGCCGGAGGGAGGAAACAGAGATTAATGAATGAGTGTGAAGGGCCAAAGAAAGAAGAATAGTGAGAGGAAGTGGTCTCAGCTCGTCAACTCTGCCCTGAGGGGATCATTCATCACTATGGACAGTGTGTATGCATGTGTGCATTTACGTTGGGGTGTGTGTCACAGTCCACACTCCTTGCCTGTGGTTTGAGGACACCGAACGAGAGAGGTTTGTTAGGTTTGAAGAGATGAAAGTGTATGTGTATGAGATCACGTGTGTGTCCAGTGTTGCATTTCTGTATGAGTGGTAGAAAACGTCAAAAGAGCGGGAATCCAATGGAAAGAGTGAAGGAGGGAGGAACAGCTGAACGTGCATCTTTAATTGTTTCTCCTTCCATCTTTCCCTTTTCCAGCCTTTTCCTGGCATTGGGGGAAGTCAGTTTACATGACATAAATAGAATGAGGTGGAATAAAAAAGGCCTGTCACAACCGTTCCTACACGCTTGTGTCTGCATTTTTCTCGTCTTTCATTTCATACATGTCTGTGCTGGTGAATAGACATGGCTTATTTAGCATGGGAATAAATCATAATGAGAAGCGTCTAAGACGCTGCAGCAAAGATGAAAGAACGAGAATAAAAGATGTGTAATTCTCATAATAACCTTCCTGTAAGCCAAAGTATTTCATTGCCATGACACACAACCACCAATGCACGCACAAGCACGGCTACACATGCACAAGCAAACCTTCTGTACTTAAACTTGGTGATTATCTCGCTAAGCTGAGTTCCTCTCACCCTGCAGGCGTCTTGATGCTAACCTGTTGTCTGAAGTTCCGGCTGGGGCCTTTAGAGGGGTTCGTTCCCTAAGACACCTGTGGTTGGACGACAACACCCTGACAGAGATCCCGGTGACGGCCCTGGACTCTCTGCCTTCCCTGCAGGCCATGACGCTAGCCCTCAACCAGATCACACACATCCCAGATTATGCATTCACAAACCTCTCCGCCCTGGTTGTACTGTAAGAGGCTTCTTGATTTGTTTACATAAAACTCAACCTACCAGAAACCAATTATTTCTTCCATTAACTTAGAATAGGGTGGCGATGATTGCAGTGTGGAAACATTTTTGGACCATTTTTTTTTTCTTTTTTTTTTTGATTTGTTGAAAAATATTTGTGGTCTTTTTCCAGACATCTCCATAACAACCAGATCCAGAGGATGGGTGCAAGATGTTTTGAAGGTTTACACAGCCTGGAGACACTGTGAGTATCACACACACACACACACACACACACACACACACACACACACACACACACACCTGAAGTTAATTAATGTAATCACACTGATACAGCAAGTCTCAACATTAGTTCTGTATGCTCCTCTTTCCCGCCTCAAACCTCAAAGACCAAGAGCAATCAATTTAGTCACATTCTGTGTCTGACTGTAACCTTATTTTCTTTTTGTGTTTGGTGTTGGAAAAGCTGAAATTAATGTGCTTTTATAAATCATACGTATCAATGCCAGAGTATAATAAAGTGTAGTGCTAAGTCATAGTGATTAATGATCTGGTCATTTCAGCAGGTGCTTGAACATTTCTCAAAACCACAGCAAAGAACAGGAATGTGAGGATGAAAAGTTCCTCTTTCATTAGCTTGAAGTAACATCAACAGATTCCTCTGTGTTTTGTAAAAGTAATTGCTCAGCAGCGCTGAGGTTAAATATGGCTCAGCGTGGCCTCAGCCAAGCTGTTTGAGCATACCTGCCGTAACTTTGATAACTAGATCCTAACCACAAGCCAATATGGAGACCACAGGAAACTGTCAGCCTTATAAAAGAGGTGGAGAAAGGAAGCGAGAGAAATGGAGACGGTGCAACTGTGTCTCCTGCAAAATTCACGGTGGTCTGATGAAAACGCAGTTTCTGGCATGCTGCTTCACAACCTGTTGAAATGTAAAAAGAAAATGATGTGTTCTTTTTTATGTATGTGTGTGTGTGTGTGTGTGTGTGTGTGTGTGTGTGTGTGTGTGTGTGTGCAGATAAGCAAGTACGTCTGCCCGTGCACTCACACGCATACGGCCACCTTAACACTGAACTTAGAAGCCATTATCCATGCAGGGAAATGTGAGGGAACAGGGTGTAAGTCGGGGGAGTCGTACTTAAGGGGATGAAGGAAAACTAGAGAATGAGAAAAAGAGGGATGGAGCTCTCTGGACCAGAATAGTGTGTGTTAAAGTGTTTGGGCCGTCAGCGGCGAGCAGAGGCAGATGATTCAGCAGGATAAGGTGACAGGTGTCATTGACGTGGGGATTGCACTGGTATGAGGGGTTAATCTCTCACAGCGGCATAGCTTATGAGAAATACGAGAGACCATCTGCATCACCACAACCTTCCCCAGCCCCTAGTGTGTATTATAAAATCATTACTATGAGGAGCTGTCCAGGGGACTGCTGGAAAACAGAACTGTATATACACACAAGACAGCAGATATAGACAAAAACACACGTACATATCTCCAAGTAATTCATCAAAGGAATAGACTTGAAACTTATTCAATAAATCCAGTTGACTATGCCTTAGTGAATGGCTAGGAATCTTCAAAGACAGAATGCATACACAGGCATGACTTTGCACAAACTACACACTTTTCCCACGTACACAAGCACATGTACAGTCGGCCTACATACTCGCATGCCGACAAGAAATACAATGAAAGCCCTTTTCCTGCTGCCTGCGTATGGGCTATGTCAACTATACTGTAGCAGCGGCTGTTTCCTTGGAAACTAATCAGAGACAGACTTAAATAGTCAGGTCGGAACAGCAAAGGTCAAAGGTCAAATCCAAACTTCACACTCTGTACAGCTGTCTGCCTTTCAGCATAGAGAGGAACTTTCTGCGCATACATATGCAATTAGGTACAATTTCTTTACACACAGTATCAAATATGGGTTGAATAATGACTGGAAATCTCCATCATGCCTTGGACTTTTTCAATATATGATTTAATCATGACTGTTCATCTCACCGTCTCTCTCTCTCTCTCTCTCTCTCTCTCTCTCTCTCTCTCTCTCTCTCTCTCTCTCTCTCTCAGGGATTTAAACTACAATGACCTGCAGGAGTTCCCTATGGCCATCAGGACACTGAGTAAGCTTCAGGAACTGTGAGTACACGCACACACACACACACACACACACACACACACACACACAAACACACACACAAACTCTCCCACACACACACACAAACTCTCTCTCACACACACACACACACACACACACACACAGAAACACAAACACACAAAAACACACACCTGCCTGACATGACTATCATGGTTGCGTTATCCCGAAGTAATCCCGTTAAGTGATTTTAATGTGGCACTCGGATACAATCTCTCTCGCCCTAAGCAGGTGCTGGCTACACACCCACGCACCCGCTCGCCTGCATGTACACACAGACACCCACAGACACACAGACCATATTTTCTCTCAGCTTCAGCAGATGTTCCGTGGCATGCATATGTGACACAGATACAGCGTATGTGTGCGTGCTTACATCTCATTTATCCAAAAATGTTTTTCAGCTGTGCACTGGCAGGTGCAACATGAGGACATACAGTATGATGTTGCTTCTTGGTCCTCCAAACACACACACACACATACAAAATCAGAAACATATTGATAAACTGTCTGACTAGCCGTATGTTTTTATATTTTGCAGGGGCTTCCATAACAACAATATCAAAGCCATCCCCGAGAGGGCCTTTGTGGGAAACCCTCAGCTCCAAACCATGTGAGCTTAATTCTTTAATGTTGTTAGAATAATTGTATTAAAAAAAAACACATAATTGCTATTTCATGTAAACATTATTCCCAAACACATATTATTCAAAATGTATACACATCAATCTTCTCTTTCTTTCTTGCAGTAATTTCTATGAAAACCCCATCCAGTTTGTGGGAAAGTCTGCGTTCCAGTTTTTACCTAAGCTGCACACACTGTGAGTATGCGGTCAATAGGAACCATTCCCGTGAGTTAACCCAAACACTGTTTAAATCATCCTCTGTCCGTAGCAGTGAGAGTTGAGTGGACATATGTAATGGCCTACTGACTGATGTTGTGTTAGCATATTGCCGTGCTCTGTGCTGATGTGGTAGGAGAGAGTGTGTTGTAAGAGCATGTTGAATGGTGTGACTTATGATGTCTTGTGAGACAGCCAAAACAGCCTGTGTTGATGTTGGAGGAAAAGTTTGATGGCTAAAATGAGCTGTTAGACAATGTCTGTGAGTGTGTGTGACGGAGAGTTTTCGTACATTTTTCCCCCTGTTGCTACAGTTCCCTTAACGGGGCAACCCAGATTCAAGAGTTTCCCGATCTGAAAGGAACCACCAGCCTGGAAATGTTGTGAGTGTCTCCCTAATCCAAACACACAAACACTGTATTATTTTATTTTTTAATCTAGTGGGGCTTCACCACATACACACAGCATACAATGTGAGAAGATACTGAGGTTGAGGACAGAGATGCAATCCTGGTGATCCACATACATTAGAGAGATAAAGATAGGGGGGGGGGGGGGGGTTAGGATTCTTGGAGAGAAAGGGAAGGAACGGGACACTGAGAAAAGGGAGGCGTAAACTAGCTATGCCTGCCAGTGACAAGTTTGGCGAACCTACAGCTGTCTGTCTGACTAAGTTACACTCACAAGGATCCTTTCGCCTGCTTGCACTTCAACAATGATCAGAGGATTCTCCTTTCCTCTATAGGACGCTGACTCGGGCCGGTCTCTCAGCTCTCCCTCTGGATCTATGTGAGCAGCTGCCTCGCCTCAGAGTGCTGTGAGTACACACCAACATTATGTGGAGGGGCACAAAAAACAATAATTTATACAATCACTGTGCTATGAAATCCAATCACCCCCTCCCCACAAAAAAAAAACCGCTCTGCTATATTGCCTTGCTCGCAGAATCAACTGTTCAGTCAAATAATCCTGTCACTCCCATCATTTCCCATGCTATAAATCCACAGCTGTGTTTATGTGTGTGTGTGTGTGTATTGTTGTAGGGAGCTGTCTTACAACCAGATTGAGGATCTGCCCAGTTTTCACCACTGCTCTGCACTGCAAGAGATGTGAGTTCAACAACCACCACGAATGCACACACATGCATCAAAATCAACATTTTTATCTGCTTCCCTGCACGTTTTTCTTCTATATGCCAGCTATATGTTTGTTTGTTTGTTTTTCCTCAACAGCGGGTTACAGCATAACCAAATCAGGAGAATAGAGTCAAGCACCTTCCAGCAGCTCACCTCTCTAAGAGCACTGTAAGTCAACCTTTGCTGTAACGTTTTCTCCAACATGTCACACATTCATCTTCTACATCAGTGGTTCCCAACCGGGGTTTATCTATCTGGTTATCTAAATGAAACAATCTGCAGATGGAAAATCACTCATGGCATGATGAGATGTCACAGGCTGGTTCATTTTAAGGGGTCAAAAGCACAACAAATTGGGAAGCAGGATTCAAGCTCAAACTGTGTCAATGTATGGTCTATTACTGACATCTAGTGGTGATCAAGATAGAACATTCAACGTGTGATTACAATTCCTTTCAGACCATGAACCTCACTTTGACTCCTTTTTTTCTGTCAGTGATCTGAGCTGGAATATGATCGAGTGGATCCACCTGGATGCCTTTGCATCGCTACACTCTCTGATCAAACTGTGAGTGAACACAGAACACAAATTATGATCACTAACACTCTGCATGCACAATTTGTGCACAATTATCTTTGGCTCAGTCTACAGAGGACACTGATACACATTTATTGTTTGAAAACCCTGTCTGTGTGGGCTGGACAAGTCACATCAGGCCATGCCAATACAAACTGCTTCATTGTGTGAAGATTGGTTGAAGTATGCGCAGTTCAATAAGCAGATATACGAGATCTAACAGGAATTGTTACGTGAGGGGGGATCCGATATGGCCTGGTCTGAACAGTTGAACAATGACACAAGGCCTTTTTGTTACCAAGGATGACCCTCGAACACGAGGCCTGATCTGACACCCACCCTCCTCTCTTTCTTTCTATATTTATCTCAGGGACCTGACTGAGAACCGTCTCACCTCAGTACCTGTTGCAGGTTTGGGGGGTCTCACCCATCTCAAGCTGAGGGGAAACACAGACTTATATGAGGCCTTCAGTCCTGATTACTTCCCCCGTATGAGGTAACACACATACCATCATGCTTCCTTTTATTCTCTCTTAATTCATGTTTCTTTGTATTCTCATCTGAAACTTACGGAAGATGACCCTATGAATAACTTACCATTACTTCTCACCCTTTCTATTATCCTTCATCTCACAATTTCTTTTAATATCTTCAATTTAGCAAACGCAGCTTCGGTTGACAATAAAGAAATTGCTCTATATCCTAGCAAGTCATTCGTGAATTGAACTTCTTTCAATGTAGTATTGTCACGATACCAAAATTATGACTTCGATACGATACCTGCCTAAATATCTCGATACAGATACTGAAATGATACCATGGCAAAAACCTAAAACATCAGGAAAAGTAATGGAATAATAAATGACAGAACATGGAACTTAATTTATTTTGAATTTTGTTATTAATAAAAAACAATACACCTCCTTGGCCAAGGTCTGTGTCTACTGAGCGCATTTTCTAGTAATAAAAATAATTATTGACAAAAATGTACACGCCATGATTACCATTACCAGTACTGATCGAGTATAAATTGTCCATTTAAAACTGGTGTTGTTGATCTGCATACTTGTGAACGCCTGATATTTAGCAGCTTGCAAGTCATGGTAAAGTTAACTTTACCAGTGTGAACGTTGCCTTTAGAGATGTTTGCCACATTGGTAAGCTAAAGAGCTAAAGCCAAATTAAACAGTTGTCATTGACCTTAATTGCCTTGTCAAACTCCGATGGTGAAAAACGTTTCCTTGTCACTAAATAAATCACTCGTCATTTGACTTATATTTGAGGGCATGGTGTTATTATGTTATCTATCACATTCGCTAACCTGACGATCCTTGAATTCTTTAAAGAGGTCGGCATGTCTGTTGGGCTGCACGGTGGTGTAGAGGGTAGCACTGTCGCCTCACAGTGAGAGGGTCCCAGGTTGGATTCCCGGGGCGGCCCGGGGTTCCTTCTGTGTGGAGTTTGCATGTTCTCCCCGTGTTAGTGTGGGTTCTCTCCGGGTTCTCCGCCTTCCTCCCACAGTCCAAAGACATGCAGGATGGGGATAGGTTAATTGATGACTCTTTATTGGCCGTAGGTACTATGTAGGGCACACACTGCCCCGCTGTTACACATTGACGCAACTCATAGGACAAACGGCTTGAACACTGTTATTCTTAAAGTAATGCTACTAATAAAATGGGGTATTGTACCGTTATTAACGGCAGAGTATTTTGATACCTTTCTAGTAGGCCTATCGGTTGACTGTGCAACACTATTTCAATGAGGATGCATTTTGTCAGCAGCAAGTTCATTCTTGTTACAAATCTACAAAGATCCCCAAAGGACTGGAAAGATGCAGTGAAAATGGAGAGCAAGTTTTACAGGTGTAGGAGATGGCAGGTGGCAATAGAACAAGTACTCAGGAACAAGAACAATATCCAACATTGTATGGAAAAGCTAAGCTAGTAACACTGAAACTCACATTCAAATAATAAAAAGGGCAGCTTTCGTTGTACACTTGTTAAACCATCTGTTATCAGAGGAATGGTTTTACCTGGTCAAATGTCAATGCTGTTCCATCTGTTGGTTACAGGGTCGTAGAGATGCCTTATGCCTACCAGTGCTGCGTTTACGGTTCCTGTGATAACTACAAAGCAGTCGGCCAGTGGGACACAGAGCAGACCAACACTGAGGAGGACCTACACAAGAGGACTGTGGCCATCTACCCCATCCATGCTGACACACAGTGTGAGTATGCACAACATTACAATAGCTGTGTGTAGACACATATACCACATATGGTACAGGGGTGAAGTAATAGTCAGAAATCTGAACCCATATATATGTGCTCATTTCTGAATTATTGATACAAGCACACTTGAAACATGTCTGAGCTGGCCGACACCACAGCGACCTGGCAGCCGACACAAGTGTTGACCCTTCCATGGCAGGCATACAATATAAACACCAATAAACCCACATTATCCATCCATCGTCTACCACTTATCCTGTATTCAGGGTCGCGGGGGGGCTGGAGCCGATCCCAGCTGTTAAACCAAAATTATGTAAAGAAAAAATCTAAACCTACACCATTAGTCAAAAATAAACATTTGCTCTGTGTACCAAATATTCAATAACAAAACACGATTAAACCAAGACATGTCTGATTCAAATGTATTTGCTTTAAGCATTAAGAAAAACAGTCACAATGATCACATTTCATGGAAGTATCAACTACCTTCTACAAATATTATTTTCACACACAATCGAACATGCTTATACTGCTTATGCACATGCAGAATACATAAAACCTTACACAAGCTAACCTGGACAAACCTTTCTTTCCAGATGACCCTGACCTGGAGGAGTTTCAACTAGAAATAGAGGAATCCAAACTACAGACCAGTGTTCAATGTACACCCACTCCAGGTAATTGAAATTACAACTTCAGTGATGAAGATCAAGCAGGTTGCAAATTGAGGCATGAAATCATTGTTCGGAGTTTGTTTATCTACAGTTGATGATGTATGTGTTTGCAGGTCCTTTCCGTCCCTGTGACTCTCTGTTGGGCAGCTGGCTAGTCCGTGTGGGCTTGTGGTCCATCTCCTTGGTGTCTCTTCTGGGGAACTCCCTCCTGCTCCTCTCCCTCTTCGGCTCGCCTGGCTACCTATCGCCGCTCCGCTTCACTGTGGCCTGCATGGGTGCTTCCAACCTGCTCACGGGTGTGTGTACATGCACTCTTGCCCTCGTGGATGCTCTAACCCTGGGAGAGTTTGGTTACCATGGTGCCCGTTGGGAGGGGGGTCCAGGTTGTCAGGCGACGGGATGGGTCTGGGTGTTAGCGTCTGAAGCAAGCGTGCTGCTGTTGACTCTGGCAGCTGTGCAGTGTGGCGTGAGTGTGACGTGTGCCCGTGCCTATGGGAAGTCCCCCTCCCTTGGGAGTGTGCGCACGTGTGCACTTTTCTGCCTCACTCTCTCACTCAGCCTTGCTTCTCTACCACTGGTAGGAGTCGGGGAGTACGGGTCCTCTCCTTTCTGCCTTCCCTCGCCCCTGCCTCCCCCATCCTCTCAGCTAGCATCCTCCCTGGGCTTTCCCTTGGCACTCATTATGATGAACACCCTGTGCTTGCTTATAGTCACAGGATCATACATCCGCCTGTACTGGGAGTTACTTCGGGGCGAATGTGAGGGCCTGTGGGACTGCGCTATGATCAAACACGTTGCCTGGCTAATATTCACAAATGGCCTCCTCTATGTACCAGTAGCTTTTCTCTCCCTCTGCTCCCTGCTGGGTCTCCTCTCTCTGAGCGAGGAGGTGCTCAAATCAGTTCTTCTGCTTCTCCAGCCCCTGCCAGCCTGCCTCAACCCCCTCCTCTTCCTCCTTTTCACAAGAGACCACTCACAGTTTTTCTTCTGGCCTCACCCGAAAGCGTGTCCACAGTTACGCCGAGACCGCACACTGGACTCGCTGGTTTCTGTGGAGACAGAGAAGAGCTCCTGCTCCGATTCGTCGACACAGGTGTCACTTGCCGACGCGGACGCCCTTTACAGTGGGGGGTCCTATCTCCAACCCCAACTGGATCCCAACAGGTTTTCCCACTGCTCCTCTACTTCTTCTGTTCCTCTCATCCCTTGCCAGATACCCACTCCCACAGCCAGAGATAGAGACAAGATAACAGGCAGCCTTAAGGACAATGAATGTCTGAAGAGTTTGGAGCAAGATGCTATTCATAATACTTGCCCTCTGTATCACATGACTCCCTCTTTCAACTCTCATCCGTGAGCCTCCGAGTTAGCTGTCTGAATAGCTGGGACACTATGGACACTAAAGGACCATCATCGAACAGCAGCAGCAAGACCCGCTTTGAGTTATCAATCCTCAAGCACCTCAGAGGGAGTCCACAAAGAGACTGTAGCGTACGCTAAAGACGACGATTAAAGGAAATACTGCAAACACGTCCATTAAAATAAAGGACAATTCCAGAGACTTCCCAGTGGACTGCGTCAGTCACAGACTCGACAAAAAGAACGCTCAAGTAAAAGCTATTAACTACATGGAAAATCTAAGCATCAGACAAATCAATGGTTTAGCCAGGGGAGTTAAGGTAGAACCAGTACAGTAGAATATTTTGTGTAAATGTTTATACTGAAATGTGATCATGAGACATGCAGTTTAGAGGTTACAGATTGTTTGATTAAATTTTAAGTGGAGTTATCTTATTTTATATACAAATACATACAAATATATATATATATATATTATATATATATACATATTATATATATATATATATATATATATATATATATATATATATATATATATATATATATATATATATATACTGTATATATATTATATATTTCATATATAAGTTCTATCCTATTGCTACGGTCTGTTACAAAGAAAGAGACATTATCAGACACACAGGAACACTTTTTTTAACCAGAGTAAGCTAACATTTTTCATTCACAAAATTGTTATGTCAGATATATATCTTTGCAACTGTATAATAGCTGTTTAGAATGTTATTCATGTGGCAGCAAAATGCAAAAGACTGCAGTTTCATACGGTTTACATGATTTTTGTCTCAGATATGCAAGTCTGCCCAACAGGAAACAAGCAGTTATGCAGACTGAATGGGATTTAGCTATCTTTCTACAGACATTAGAGTAGGCTAGCAATATGTACATAAAATGTAACTACCTCTGAACGAGCATGGTATTGACTCACTACAGACTTGTGTTTGTCTCCCTTTTATATGATAAACAGCAAATATATAGTTTTATATATTAAGAAAAAAATTCTTAGTTTGTAAAAAAAAACACCTTGCTATTTAGGATGTACATACTTTGTATACAACTGGTAAGCATATGTTTGAATAAAATTATTATCTTCATAATGTATATACCATCAACCACTCCGCTTAAGCTACTGTGAAACACACCTCAACAGCACACAAGGTCTGAAATACATTAGCAATTAGTGTTCAAATAAACTTTATTATCACAACAAAAATGTAATAAAAATCTACATATAAATATGTGGGTATTTCTGGATTAGGAAAAGTAATACATACATAGAGAAAGGAAGTAGTTATTAGCACTACTACAAATGTAAATTCATACTCTTTACAAATAGATTGGTATGTAGGGCATATTTGCTGTGGAGAAGAGAAATTCTAACAAGATAGAAACTACACACAGGTTCTCTTTGCTGGCTCCACTGCCTCCTGATGTGCACCGAAAGCCTCTCTTTTGCGGGTTGAAGCGTTCTGATCTGGAGTATTTTCTTTGTCACCCTCCAAGACTCCCTGCACAAAGAAAACAACAACCTATTTTAGACTATGACATCATTAGATGCTCCCCCACATAACAAAAGTTAAAATAATTAAATGTGCAGGTCACAATTGAATATAAATCAAACGGTCTGCATCACTTTGTTGGAAGCCAATATGAAGTTAGTAGAGAACATTCAATCGAGGGCCCACAACACCACCTTGTGGGCAAAATATACAACTACACAGAGCTAATACAATGAGACAGGAGAGTACAATGAAGCAAGTAACAATAATCACCAATTAACCCTCGGGGCACTTTAAAAATGTACGCACACTCACTACCTTCGGGCCTGTTTGGGCCACGCCAATACAAGTGTCATAAAAAAGAGAAAAAAAAACTTCTTTTTTTTTCACTTTCACTGCATAAACCTTTTCAACAACTTCAGACCTAACCTTAGATATAAAGTTTGTTATTAGTTTTTAACTTTTTTTTCTGTTTTTAAGCCTTTTTCTCACACGAATATTGTGTACTTTTTATGCGAAAAACAGAAAATATGCAATATTTTCCAAAAATGAGGTGCAAAGAGGATTATTTGAGATGAAGTTATTACAGCCTTGACTAGGTCAAAAATTGATAACATCATTGTTTTTGATGCATTATTATTTTTGGAGACATTAGAGTTTTTTCCAAAAACTTACACCTGTTACTTTCGGGCCCAAATGGGGTCACTCTCATAAAAGTGTCATAAAAAATGAATGAATTAATTTTTATTTTCACTTTCACTGCATCAAGCTTTTCAACAACTTCAGACCTAACAATAGATATAAAGCTTATTATAATAATTATTATTTTTTTATGTTTTAGGCCCTTTTTTCATACAAAAAATGTCTAATTTCAATGCAAAAAACACAAAATATGCAATATTTTCCAAAAATGAGGTGCAAAGAGGATTATTGGGGATGAAGTTATTACAGCCTTGACTAGGTCAAAAATTGATAACATCATTGTTTTTGATGCATTATTATTTTTGGAGACATTAGAGGTTTTTCCAAAAAACTTACACCTGTTACTTTCGGGCCAAAATGGAGTCCCTCTCATAAAAGTGTCATAAAAAATGAATAAATTAAAAAAAAATTCACTTTCACTGCATCAACCGTTTCAACAATTTCAGACCTAACAATAGATATAAAGCTTAGTATTATTATTTTATGTTTTAGGCCCTTTTTTCATACAAAAATGCCTGGTTCACATCATCAAATCGCACCTTTCAGGTCACATGGAATAGCTTGATGTCCAAACCCTGTTCTCTGGACCCTAACCCTTACCCTCAAGGCTCAGTATTAGGACCGCTTCTGTTCTCATTATACACCAGATCACTAGGTTCTGTTATCACATCGCATGGATTCTCCTACCATTGCTACGCAGATGACACCCAGCTGTTCCTCTCTTTTCCCCCGTCCTCTGACACCCACATTGCAACTCGCATCTCAAACTGTCTGGCTGACATCTCTGTCTGGACAACTGCACATCACCTCAAGCTTAACCTGAATAAAACCGAACTCCTCTTCATCCCAGGGAAAGACTGCCCTCGCATGGACCTGTCGGTCACTGTCGAGGGCATCACAGTATTACCTTCCTCAACTGCGAGGAACCTGGGTGTAATCCTAGATGACCAACTATCCTGCACCCCCAACATCACTGCTGTGGCCCGATCCTGCAGATTTGCCCTCTACAATATCCGCAGGATTCTGACCTTCCTCACAAAGGATGCAACACAACTCCTGGTCCAAGCACTGGTCATCTCCCGCCTTGACTACTGCAACACTCTCCTGCCCGGACTCCCGGCCTCTGCAACTAAACCATTGCAGCGTATCCAGAACCCTGCAGCACGCCTTATCTTCAATCTACCCAAATTCTCCCATGTGACCCCCCTCCTCCGTGACCTCCACTGGCTCCCTGTTGCAGCACGCATCCAATTCAAGACGATGGCACTGGCCTTCAAGGCCATCAATTGAACGGCACCCATCTACCTCCAAACACGCTTTGGAGAAAAGCGCTATATAAATGAGGCCATTTACACTGGTCAAACCTCACGCCCTGAGGTGAGCACTTCGCTCCTCTACTTCAGCTGGCCGGCTGGTACCACCATCGCTGAAATCAAACAAATGTTGCTCAACAAAGTCCAGACTCTTCTCTGTTATGGTCCTCAGTGGTGACTATTTTTTAGCTCTTACTTTATCGGCAATGATACGTTGTGGTTTCTTTGTTTCTTTCTTTTGACAAATGTACTTATTGTAAGTCGCTTTGGACAAAAGCGAAATGACCTAAATGTAAAACCACACAGCCAATACTACAGAGGAGGGTCTCTTTTGATCAAGAAACAAAAACATAAACAAATCCCACCTGGCCCTTCGGAATTTCAGACAGACAGACAGACAGACAGACACACACACACAGACACACACACACACACACACACACACTCACTCACTCACTCTTTTATATCAATCCCAACACACCCAAACCATATTTGAGCCGTTCTGGTCATGCATTTTGCAGAATACGAACTAGGCTCCTATTGTGACACTGTGCTCTGATCTCAGGCTGCTCCTCATGACTGTCTGCTGTCTGTTGGACAAATGACCAGTCTGACCAGGCTGCAAACTAGTTGTGCAGACTTCAGAGAAGCAACAGCATTGATATTTTATACCACACAGCCAACAGTGCAGTGGAGTCTCTCTTTTGATCAAGAAAAAAAGACATGCACAAATCTCCATTTGCCTGTGAAGAGCTCATTTTCACAAACACACACACAGACACACACACACACACAATTTATTCTCAAACACATTCACACCACTCTTTTATATTAATTCCAACACACTAAGACCATTTTTGTGGATTTCAGCCTCTTCACTGGCATGCATTCTGCAGGATAAGACAACCATTCCATCCATTGAAACCGTGTGTGGTTTGCTCTACTGCCCCCAGTGGTTTGAGGGAGTCAGCACACCTCAAACCTTTTTTTCTGTTATTTTGAAGGGAGAGGCTTGGGAAGTCACATTGATGCTGGCTTTAGAGAAAAAAATGACCGTTTCACAGTATGTCAAAAAAAACTAATTTTATGGTTTTATAATGGGAGTTAATGGGGCCCGCCACGGTCCCGAAGGTGGCAGGTGTATGAATCTTTTTATGGTATATTCTATACATCTTGCAATCAAATGGATGAAAAAAAAATGTTTTAAAAATTAAAAGACATTCCTTGGAGAAGTTTCAGAAAAGTAGGCGTTAAACTGACAGAGATATTGATACTCAAAAATCAAAAGTACCCAAACGGTCCCCCAAAGTGCCCCGAGGGTTAAGAATAATGGAATTTACCAAAGGTTAGTACAAAATGAAATTTAAAAGTTTAAAGAATTGTTTCAATTATGAACACATAATGTGTTACAACAAGAAGGGCTTACCGTATTCTTCTGAAGCGCATGTTCTTGTGTCCACTTCCTGGCCTTCTCTGTGAACAGCTGTTTGCTGTATTTGAACTCTGATGACTGCATTCGAAAAATAATAATGTCCCTTTACATGTGTGGTGGAGATACACAATGGATCCCAGTATAACAGTTCAAATGCTCTTTACCGCAATTTATAGCCTGCAAGAGGCTGTATTTTTGCTACAAGACATGGCATGGCAACACATCTTTCCAAGTGCAATTTTTAAAGCATAGTACTACTTAGCCATGGTATGATATCTGTTAATTCAAGATATATATTACTCACTATATCAGCCATGAGTGGGTCATCTGGATTGGGCTCAGCCATGAGGAGCTGAATGGAGGTGAGGACTGTAGAGATGTTTAGGGATGGCTTCCAGGCACCCTGAATAATACAAACAACATTATAAAAATTGACAGCAAATGCACAAAACCTGATGATGGACGTGAATCGGAAACAATTTTATGTTTTGTTGGTAAATCAAACCTTTGGTGGGAGTTTCAGGGCATCGTGGCAGATACGTCCGGAATTGTCGATGTTTGGGTGGTAGATGGGGGTCAAGAATCGCATTTTGGGAGGCTCAAATGGGTATCTACAGGGGGAAAACAGCAGGTGACTGGATTGCAGTAAGTGTTTATAACCTGAGAATGGGAGAGAAACCATCAATAATGAAGCTTTGGGGAAATGTACCTCTCTGGTATCCTGATCTCCAAGGAGAAGAGTCCGCCTTCATACGGGGTCTCTGTTCCGCCCACGATCTCTGTAACACAGAGGAAACAGCGATATAGAACCAGGAAATAACGCACGTTTAGCTTGTTTTACATTTGGTTTGCTGAAAACAAATGCGGTATTACGTGCACGGAGTTCGTCTATCCGTTCCTCGGTCTGCCAGCATGTTATCCCGGGAGGTGGCTCGCTGCTCAGCATCTGGAGCTCACGCTTCAAACGAGAAGCCCTCTGCATCCTGCCAACACGTCTGGACTCATGCAACACAAACGAAGTGGCGACATTGGTCCCTCGTGTGTTGACATCACGTTATTCGGTTTTAACAGACAGAAAGTGTCCACTCACTTTGCAGTTTAGTTAGCCGGGAGTGCTACATTCGTTAAGGATAACGTTACCGATATAGACGTTATTATGTTGTTATACGTGCCAAGCTAACGTGTTGGCATGCTAACGTCACTTTATGTCTATTAACCACACAGTAGTCAAAAAAAGATATCATTCACTCGATATTAACTCACAGCCACTTACCTGTCTCAAGTTTTAACAGTTTTCGTCCACTTCACAACCGCTGTTATTGTTCAGCTTCTTAGATGGCGCGAGTCTGCTTTGGATTTCCCTCCTCCGTTTCTTCTTCTTCTTCTTCTTCCGCTGTGTTTCTTGACGGTTGGCAAATCAGTTTAGAGGCGCATTACTGCCACCAACTGGACTGGCGTATGGAACAACGGATTATGCCGGCAATAAATAAATACATTTAGCTACTGTTTCGTTTCCTTCTCCTTGTCTGCTACTTTCCGCAAGAGACCTGACAATGAAAAGGCGTCTTTTTTGCCTGATCTTTCTTGATCCTGAATTTTCTACAAGCGAGTTGTTAGTCCTACAGGTGCTTGTCTATGTAATGTATGGTTGAGAACTGAGTATAAGTGGAGATGACATGATTTTCTTAGAAGCCTACCATCCTCTCAGCACCATGTCTTTGTATATTATATTAAATGATATTATCCATCCATTGTCTTCTGCTTATACTATATTATATTATCCATCCATTATATTATCCATCCATTGTCTACCGCTTATCCTGTATTCAGGGTCGCTGGGGGGGGGGGGGGGGGGGGGGGGGTCTATAATTGGGGGCATTAGCTCAGGAGGTAGAGCGGGTTGGCTGGCAACCGCAAGATTGCCGGTTCGATCCCCGGCTCCTCCCAGCTGAGTGCCTGGTGTCCCTGAGCAAGACACCTCACCCTAATTGCTCCTGACGAGCTGGCTGTCGCCCTGCGTGGTCCTGTCGGTGTGTGAATGTGTGTATGAATGGGTGAATGTCAGTCAACAATGTAAAGCGCTTTGGATAAAAAGTGCTATAAATGAGGACCATTTAATTGCAAGGAGAATGCCCGGGGAGAATGTCAGATGTAAGTTATCTAGCTTGAATCACCAATCCACCCAAAATTGTGTGAAATGTATCTCATTGTGTTCACAGCATTCTATTAAAGACACTTTTGGCAGGATTTGTATTGGCCATTCAATTAACCCATATGTCAGCACTGACTTCACTCTCCTGAACTCCTTTTCATAACCAGTCTCTCCCATTTCAGCTTGCATGCTGATTTTTTTATGGTTATTAATGGAAGCTAGCTTCAAAAAGTTTGCATTGCTGCCAAATACTTGATTTAAACTAAAATCTCGAACTTCTAATTCAAATAACGATACCCCTTTCCGACTCTGCTATGAATACTTTATTTCCCAGATTGACAGAGCCCAAAAGCTTATCTCAACTGCTGCTTACACTTTCTAAGGTTTCCCTTCTACGTCACCAATAAAGTCAATTGACATTGCCAATGCTTCCAAACACTTAACCCGATCCTTACAAAAGCTAAATGGATTTAATTTAAATTAAAAAGTAAATCAAAACAAGAGAAAACCACAGGGTGATGTCACACGACGCCAGAGCTCAACGCTGCAGCTTTCTGTTGTGTCCACAGACTGTGTGGAAAATTACTTCGGGTGAAAAACGACAGAGAATCCAGGCTAGCGAACATTAGCTTCTTTATTAACCGGCTGCAGGGAAAAACACCGCCATCAGCGCTCTCAGCTTCTTGTATATCCGTGGCTCAGGAGCCCTGTGTGGTCGCTAAGCGCCCCCTATAGGCATGAACAGGTTTACAACACAGCACCATGTGAACATCAGTGGCAACACAGTACAAAAGTACCTTCTTCTCAGTTATACTTTTAAACACCACACTTTCAGTATGCAGAAGTATGTTATGGACACTCAGCTGCCTTTACGGACGAAGGACACACGGTGTGTTCAATGGACTTTTGTTGGATATCCTTTACCCATCCTCAGCTTTAAGTTCTCTCACTGGGAGAGGACCCCTTCAAGGACTGTGTTAAATATGGCTTTATGGGGAATATTTCAGTAGTGTATTAATGCTGGAGTGATATTAGGGATTTAATCATCATCCAGGGTGGGGGTAGTGTTGCCGGCCTTATGGGTAACCTGCGTACCGGTATGTGACCTGAGGTGTGATGGGAAGTGTCCGCGTGGATGTGTGTGGATGTGAGAAGCCGCTGCTCCCTCGCTGCAGCCGGTGAAGTTGATGTACAGATGAGTGTTGTTAGCCAGCAGAAGTGTATTAGATGAGCTCAAGATTACAGCCTCACAAGACTGCAGCGTTTGTCCTCTTGTAGACGACTCAATGAAAGCCTCTGGTTGGACGGTGAAGGATCTCTCCTGTCATTCTTCTGGTCGTGTCACCCGGACACTAGAAACGCATCCACAGTGTGCTCCCAACTAGGGTTCAGGGCCGATAAGCTGGAAAGGTAACACACCGTGACAACAGTGTTTACGGAGGCTTCTGGTTGGACTTATAGCAACACACAGCGACCACAAGGTGGTGCTGTTTTCCTGCTATTTGAAGTTATCCGAGGGCTTTATGATATCTGTAGGATGTATGTTTAGAATACATTCTAAGGTTGTTTATATATATATATATATATACATATATATATACACATATATATATATACACACATATATATATATATATACATATATATACATATATACATATATATATACATATATACATATATACATATATACATATATATACATATATACATATATACATATATACATATATACATATATACATATATATATATATATATATATATATATATACATATATACATATATATACATATATATACATATATACATATATATATATATATACATATATATACATATATACATATATACATATATATATATATATATATATATATATATACATATATATACATATATACATATATATACATATATATACATATATACATATATATATATATATATATATATATATATATATATATATATATATATATAGATAGAAGTTACTCAAGAGGTCCAAGACTGATTCCATGATGATGTGATGTGAAACTATTTGAATTTGATAACTGCAGCAAAGTGACTGAGAACAATGATTTTACATGTTTGAGTCCACTCCGTGTTTTCAGCTTCTATCATTTCTTACATCCAACATTAAAGACAGACCAATCGTAAACATAGACAGACTTTTGACTTTTTATTGGAGGAACTGTTTTGGTGGTCTGATGATGTTCTGTAGACGCTGGAGATGTCTTTCAGCTGGCACTTCCCAGAATGCTCTCTGCCGACTGGTCAGCTGTTTGCTTTCAGCTGGAAGAAAAAAACAAACATGACAAAGGTGAACATGTGCTACAATGTGACGTGACGTAGCATGAGTGTTCTTAAACAACGTTAACAAGCGAGGCAAAGGTTAGAGGAAATGTTTCCATGAACTAAGACACGCCCAGCAGACAGTTTGTCACGTACCTGTTTACCAGCGGGGTGCAGACGGCAGCAGCTCTCGTAAGCAGAAGTCTGGACACGTCTCTGGAGGAGAGCATCTTCACTGGAGCTTAGACGCTCTGCTGCTTTGCTGCTAGTGAGGAGACAGACAGACTTCATAGACCTGGACCTGATGGACCTGAAGAGAAAGGACAAGAAGAACAGAAAACACTTAGAGCAGCAGTGGGGAGCAACGCTAGAATATTCTGGAGGAAACTTACAGTATCTAGAGAGACATTAAAAATGTGTGCTTACATAAAGTCACTGCAACATAATCAAGTTCACATACTTTGATGCCTCGCTGTGCTCGTCCATGTTCTCTGTGGACACGTCGCTTCCCTCATCTTCATCTAGCAATAGCAGCATAAATAATACAGTTATTCCTTACCTGGCTCTTCAATGTCAGCATCAAGGCATTGGGGTCATTCTGGGTCATTGTTACGACCCGGCTCGTGGGGAAAGGGAAGCAACATAAAACAGAATGTTTTTGGTAAAATTACAAGGTATTTATTTGCAGGGTTTACAAAGAGAACGGAAAAAGGGCTGTTGGATGCTGCTTAACTCAAAGAAATGAATATAACTTAAAGAGGTCTCTCCAAAATGAGAGATAGCCATCAGCTACTTCAAAATCAATTCATCCATCTCATCAATAATCAAAATACAAAAGAAGCAGCAACCTCTAAACCTAGTGAGTCTAACATAATTAATCTACAAGTGTCTGGATGGTGTCAGTTAACCCCACTAAGATCCTTGCCCAATTTCCTTACCACAGTTACCACTTTCACTACAGGGGCGCACAACACACGCGAGGCCAGTTGATCATAAAGGGCCAAAATCCCAACTGAGGGCAGCTATTTAACAGAGTGATGATCTGGAAGGTGGTAGATGATTGGAGAAGATTGCCAGGCGCCGCACCAATGAGATCACCGGCTGGAACCAGGAAGTAGGCAGGTCTTGCGCCAGCCAATCCTCGGCAAGGGACTGCACATCCTGCTTAACATGACACAGCTGCACAACACAGATACACATACCCAGATAACGAAGGTGGCCGTAACAGTCATTTCATCAAATTTCTGAAAATCTTCCCACCCTGACCATCACAGAATTTCTTGAAGAAATTCTAGTACAGAGACACACTTGTTAATAGGAAAAAGCCAAAATATTAGGTGTTTTGCCTCAATTTTTGTCGCAGTGATTTTTTAAAATCCTGATATTGGTGGGTTTTTTTGTGGCTGTTTTTGGTACTGCATGTCCAAATAGCCTACTAGTAAACATCACTGCAGGGCAATTCAATTGTGTTTTTTACCATTTACCAAAGACTTACATGTGGCTAAATACTACTGATAAATGTAGCCTTACGAAAACATTAAAATATAGCACAGTTGTAGTTACAGAGGCAATAAGTCCTTGAATGTGAGTTGAACATGCTGAAAGCAGCTACATTTTGGATTTTTCCTATTAACAAGTGTGTCTTTGTACTAGAATTTTTACATTCTGAGATGGTCAGGTGGGAGGCATTTGATGAAATGACATGACACAGAATGACCCATTGCTTCCCTCGTCTCTCTGGTCTGGTCCTGAGGGTCCTCTGGGTATTCTTGCCAATTCGGGTCCAAGGCAGTGCTGAACTGCCCTGTCCTGTAATGGCCTGTGATGTCCAGAACAGGACAGGACATTGATTTCTTCAATTGACTTCATGAAGGAAACAAAGGTATTAGATCAGGCATAATAATAATAATAAAAAATATTCTGCTTCTCTGCTATGCTCCTCTGCTCGTCCTCTGCTGAAAAAAGATGCATAAAACATACATAATACAATACACATGTACCTACATAAAACCTACATAAAAATACATACAAAATTGCATTACAAAAGAAGAAAACAATGCATAACAATGCACAATGCATAAAACAATGCCCTAATAATAATAATAATAATAATAATAATAATAATAATAATAATAATAATGGCAGCAGCATAATACAGTTATTCCTTACCTGGTTCTTCCATGTCAGCATCAAGGTCATTCTGGGTCATTTCACCAAATTTCTGAAAATCTTCCCACCCTGACCATCACAGAATTTCTTGAAAACATTCTAGTACAGAGACACACTTGTTATTAGGAAAAATCCAAAATATTAGTCCCTACTGTCAACAGTTTTCTCATGAAACATCATTGAATGAAGGGTAGTTTAGACGTTTTTTGGCATCATACCCTGTGGCCTTCAAATTTTCTACAGTGTATATCTGTTACTAATAGCCTCCATGGTAGGTACTTAAAATGAGGCTTGTCGAAATGAAGTAGCAAATTTGAAGAGTGGCTGAGCTCCAATTTTTGCAGATAAAAGACTTCTATCACTTCTGCCTTGATCTCTGGTGTTAGCTTAAACATTCTACAAAATGTGGTTTCTCTTAGATGATTAGTTTCACAGATATTAAGGCTCCAAAATGGAAGTAAACACATCTTTGACCAACTTCAGAGCCATATTCCAAAAAACTGGAATCTAGTTCAGGTCCAAACTTACTTTTTTTGAAAGATCATATTCTTGTTAAAATCATATAAAAAAATGGGGAGGGTGTTTTGCCTCAATTTGTCGCAGTCCTGCTGGATGGAATGTGCACAGTCCCGGCGGCATGGGCGGGCATTGGCGGGCCGTGCCCGCTCACAGAGTCAGCCGTGCCCGCCCTGGGCTGGAAGCTGTTTAAATTATTTGGGTATTGTTTTTTACCTCGGAGTGGCCAACGCTCTACTATTCCTATCTCGGTTTGTCGATCATACAATTCAACCAATCCAACCAACGAACCAAGGCAACTAGCTGGCCAATTACAGGTGTTGGGGGGGTCACTGAGTTAACTGAGTTATTTAGCTGTGGTGTTCGGCGTGGATGTCCGTATTTTTCCCCAAAAAATGCGCGGACAAGAAGTGAGGACGCGAACGGGAGCGAGCAGGAAGCAGGGATATTCACTTCTACTGGAAACGTCAGCACCGAAGTCAACCGTAACACTGGAGTAAACATTCATGCTAGGAGAGGTAGCTCCCTAGCTGCTGTAGCTACCGCTCCCAGTATGAGTTCAGTGTTCAGGTTGACATCAGTGCTTCTGTTTCCAGTAGAAGTGAAGCTGTATGGTGCTATCTGAATGCCACAGACCTTGTTGCCGGTCTTCTTGAATAAATGCTCGAGTTGCATAAATGGACACAGCAATACAGAGGAAAATTACTTATCCGCACTGTAGCAGTGGTCACGAAGCCATTGTTCTGCCTGAAGCAAATAAAATGTAGGTTGAAAAATTTTGCCCCCCTGAAAAAATGTAATGCTCCCCCCCTAAAAAATTTTCTGCAACCGGGTCTGAATGTGCGCATGCACACACACAAACCATACACACATGTTTGTTCTGAAAAAATGTGTGTTGTATTGTGTAAATTGTTCAATATCATGCTGATTAAAACAAATGCATTGGAAATAGTATTACAGCTGTGTTTTTACAGATGTTGTATCACCAAGAAATGACACACACAGTAATGCACAGGCCTACAATGGGGAAATGGCTGATGTCAGTGGTGAACGCTAAAAATGACAAATTTGACTAATTTTCATTACACATTACAGAATGCATGATTATTTGTTGTAATGGCTATGAGACTAAAAAATGTGCGTTTTGAAAGGGACTCAATGGGACCCAATAGGCGAAAGAGGGTAAGTGCATTTTAAATATGGCGCTACACAAAAATTAATAATGCATCAAAGTCAATATTTTAGATAATCTTTGACCTATCCATGACTGATTTAAAATAAATGCCTCAGCCACCAAAAATTAGTTTTATGGAAAATAACCCAGTTTTTGTGTTTTTTCATAAAAAATATTAGCATAATGTAATCAAACTGGCATTTAAAGGGTTACATTTCTGATAATTATTCAATATTTGATAGTTTTGATCAGGACTGAAGTTGATTAAAAGATTTAAAGTGATGGTTCGGAGTGAAATGCACCCTAGGTAATTTCCACCATGACCTCACCATACCTCCCCCGGGAGCATTTTTAGCGATGGTCAGCATTGGTCAAGATAGCCGCTATCAGCCGAATGGCATAGTACTAGCGCTATGGTACAGAGGGTTTATCTCGTAAATTACCCAACTAATAATGCATGGAATGTTACCAAACTTCTGCAGTAGTACACATAGTGTCTGTACTCACAAAACGAGGCATTTGAAAGTTTGTAAGCACACCAGGAGTTTATTGAAATGAATACTTGCCTGATAGCTTCTATCCTCGGCTACTAACGCTAACTAACGCTACCGCAGCGTTGACGCTAATTCCGTGTTAACCCAGCCGATGCCGTGACGCAAGTTTCACGCGAGAGTATGAAAAAGTTTCGCTAAATGTTTATAAATGCTTGTTTTATCGGGTCAACACTTGTCAACACTTGTTGACCTGATAATACAAGCATTTATAAAAATGTGTTGACCTGATAATACAAGCATTTATAAAAACACAGCGAAACGTTTTCATACTCTCGCGTGAAACTTGCGTCACGGCATCGGCTGGGTAAACACGGAAGTGACGTTTACGCTGCGGTAGCATAGCAGCTGAGGATAGAAACTATCAGGCAAGTGTTGTTTTAAATAACCTCCTGGTGTACTTACAAACTTTCAAATGCCTCGTTTTGTGAGTACAGACCCTATGTGTACTACTGCAGAAGTTTGGTAACATTCCATGCATTATTAGTGGGGTAATTTACGAGATATACTCTATGTACTTTAGCGCTAGTACTAAGCCATTCGGCTGATAGCGGCTATCTTGGCCAATGCTGACCATCGCTAAAAATGCTTCCGAGGGGGTGTTTGGCTGGATGTCATGGTGGAAATTACCTAGGGTGCATTTCACTCCGAACCATCACTTTAACCCAAAAAGCATGAACAAAATATGAATCTGTACTATTTTTATAGCAGTTTTTCTAAGTGGACATTTATGTTCCTAGTGACTATTGAGGGTATTGAATTTTGAATCTTACGCTACACAAAATCTAATAATGCATCAAAGTCAATATTTTGGTTAATCTTTGACCTATCTATGGCTGATTTGAAATAAATGCCCAAGACACCAAAAATGAGTTTCATGGAAAATAACTCAGATTTTGTGTTTTTTCATAGAAAATATTAGCATAATGTAATCAAACTGGCATTTAAAGGGTTACATTTCTGAAAATTATTCAATATTTGATCGTTTTGATCAGGACTGAAGTTGATTAAAAGATTTAAAGTGATGGTTCGGAGTGAAATGCACCCTAGGTAATTTCCACCATGACATTCAGCCAAATACCCCCCCGGAAGCATTTTTAGCGATGGTCAGCATTGGTCAAGATAGCCGCTATCAGCCAAATTACTTAGTACTAGCACTATGGTACAGAGGGTATATCTCGTAAATTACCCAACTAATAATGCATGGAATGTTACCAAACTTCTGCAGTAGTACACATTGTGTCTTTACTCACAAAACGAGGCATTTGAAAGTTTGTAAGTACACCAGGAGTTTATTTAAATGAACACTTGCCTGATAGCTTCTATCCTCGGCTACTAACGCTAACTAACGCTACCGCAGCGTTGACGCTAATTCCGTGTTAACCCAGCCGATGCCGTGACGCAAGTTTCACGCGAGAGTATGAAAAAGTTTTGCTAAATGTTTATAAATGCTTGTTTTATCGGGTCAACACTTGTCAACACTTGTTGACCTGATAATACAAGCATTTATAAAAATGTGTGGACCTGATAATACAAGCATTTATAAAAACTCAGCGAAACATTTTCATACTCTCGCTAAAACTCGCGTCACGGCATCGGCTGGGTAAACACGGAAGTGGCGTCTACGCTGTGGTAGCATAGCAGCTGAGGATAGAAGCTATCAGGCAAGTGTTCTTTTAAATAAACTCCTGGTGTACTTACAAACTTTCAAATGCCTCGTTTTGTGAGTACAGACCCATGTGTACTACTGCAGAAGTTTGGTAACATTCCATGCATTATTAGTGGGGTAATTTACGAGATATACTCTACACTGAAAAACACGTTTTTTTGCCCTTGTAATTATTACTTCAATTATGTATAGAATTCTACAAAGAAATACCATTTGAGTGCTTTTACTTTAAAATGTCGGTTTTCATGTGGTTTGTTACTTGGTATTTGTTTGTAAAAATGTATCCTCAATTTTGCATATACATTTTACTCTTTATTCCTAAGTAATATTCACTAACCCTACTCCATTAACTTTATTACTTGAAATGTGCAAGTAAAATGTACTTGGGTGATATCAGTGAACCTGGCAGCCTTTGCACTCGGTGTGTGACGTCAGGGGCCGTTCGTTGCACACTGTGCTGTCGAGTGCTTCTTCCCTCGCACAAGTGGACCCTCGAGACTGCGGAGCAGCAGCGGGATGCTGCAAGTCGACATGGGAGCGCGGAGGTAAGTCTTGACAAAAGCTAACAAGCACACAAACGTTGTAAGGACCGTTTTATGTGTTATTTTTTGTGTAAGTCGGTGCGGCTCGTTTTTTTGTCGTCGTCGTCGTCTTATGCTAACGTTAGCTAGCTAGCGCAATGTCGGTTTTGCCTGGAGGCTGTGGTTTTATCAAAGTAGGATATGTTGCTGGGTGGAATGGCTGACTTGCATGGTATTGTGATAAACGTTTAACAGATATAACGTTAACGTTGAGCGAATATAATCGAGCTGTCTGGTATGACCGCACCTTCGCTGGTCAAATTCAAAGTTGCGTTCAAACTGGGCGCGCCTCCGAAACTCGAGCGCGAGCCGCAGCCCTCCCGTTCAGCTAGTCCTCTGCCCCAAACCGTGTTTGTAGGTTTTGTGTGTCTGTGTCGCCCCACAGACTTCTGCAACTCCCGACCATGTTTGCAAAGTTTGGATGAAAACAAGTGCAAAACCGGAGGCCCGCATTTGAGAGGAATATCGCGTCCGCGTGTGTGTGTGCGCACGCGCGTGTGAGCGTTTTTCAATCCACCTGGGGACAAAATTCAGACTTTTACTATACTGGCGGGGACTAACTGTGTCTTTGTGAGGATCAAGTTCACATCTGAGCTCTGGACTCACTATTCACATTAGTCACTTTAATCAGCACAGCCACTTTTCACTTTTCAGCTAGGTAATGCATTATGTCAATGAGAGTCTCCATGGAGATAGAAGTACAAACGTGTCTGTCTGTGTCTGTCTGTCTGTCTGTCTGTCTGTTTGGGTCAACTGTGGCTGTGTTAATAGAAATGTATTTAAAACATTCATAGATGACACTTTTTTTTCCCTTTAACAGAGCCTAGAGGGTCATTTGCTCATCACTTTGCAACTTCCAGTCCACAGCTGAGATAAGGTAAGATCAAATTCGTAATGATTAGGAACAGAGAACACAGGTTTAGTTTTTATGTATTGAATTTGTATTTTTGAGGTACAACAACATGAGATGGGTGTGCAAGATATGTAGCAGGGCTCCAGACTGCGACCAAATGGTCGCATTTTGCGACTTAAATCTGTGACAGTGCGAGTAAATTTTTTATCTACTCGCGCATGCGCGACCAGTAAATTTGCTGTTTTTTTTTTTTTTTTTGTTGCTGACAAACTTACAGCCCACTAGTTAGCGGTAATGCAAAAATGAGCTGGTTTGCCAACCGACATTAACTCCAAAAGAAGAAGAAAGGAGACGGCTGGCCAATGTGCGTGAGAGCGGGGGGTGAATGACCACTGTGATAGGCTAATATGTGAAAAGAGGCGGTTCTTCTCTCGCGCGAATCCACAGATTTCACATACCGGCATCAAAACAATGGACAATGGCGGCGAAGCGGACTATCAGCTCGTACTTTCTACCCAGTTGTGTTAAATATAATGGGCCCTAGTTTCGTAGACCAGGCGCAGTCAGCTTTCAGCGCACCTGCGCCACGCCGACGGGGTGTGTCCGCCTGGACTTTGCAAGTTTCGTGCACCGCGCAGGCTCGTGCAGGCACACCTCCCGTCTCGCCCACCAGCGCAAGTGGGAAAGAGGGAGGAGAAGAAGGCGTGAGTGAGAGACGAGGAGGAGACGAGGCGTGGACTGGGATTAATACAGCCGATTCAGATCTTCACCAATCAAATGAGCTCCTCTCCTCTCCTTTAATGCGTTAGGGGAGGTTCAATGCAAGTTCCGTCTTTTTACAACCCGATGACAGAAGCAGCGCCGCCGCTCCCACCACGCGCATCACGCGCTGTGCGTGCGTATCATAATAATAACAATGCTGATATTATAAAAAACAGGAGAGAGAGAGGGAGATGTTTTGGTCCGAGAGGCTGAGTTTCCGTTACGCGTGCCATCCGCCTTTGATCTGACGTCAGATGCGACGGGACAATCTATATAGATATAAATTCACGTGTTGATTCAATTAGTTGCATTAAATAGTGTTTGTTGTGATTATTTATTGCATGTAAATGTGCCTGGAACTGTGGAAACCTGCCTGTGAGGTCTCGGTGACGTGTGCGCACTGCGCGCCGTCAGCCAAACTTCCACTCCGCCAGCTGTGATTCGCCTTGAATGAATGGACTTTATTTACGCCTTGCGCCGAAATTACACCAGGTTGGAGCTGGCGAGCTTTCAGCGCAGTCTCGGCGAGGCTTTTTGCCACGAAACTTCCGCTACGCCAAGCTGAATCTGTGACGCCTCCCCCTGCTGCGCCGCCACACCCATCTTGGCGCAGGCGATCCACCAAACTGCCAAACTGACGGTGCGCAAGGCTGCGTGGGTCGAAACGTCTAATGTTATTTATTTATTTATTTGTTTATTTTGGGCATGTCAATTAAATCGTCATCACCACACTTCATCTTTGTTCAAATAATACAATACACATGGCCGAAAGGGAAAGCGGGAGAAGCCAAAGCTTGGCTGCGCGGGTCGAAACTTGCATTGCGCCGGCTCCGCCACCCTGCGCTGCGCCACGAAACTAGGGCCCAATGTTCCGGAGGACACAAACGTCGAGAATGAGTCCGACTCAGACTGTGAGGAGACGGTCGTGGCGAAAAAAGCCTGTTTAACTGGTTAATGTTGTTAAAACTGTTGCACAATAAAATATGAATTTATAAGATTGTAGTTTCTGCATTTATTGTCAAAGCATTTACCAGTAATACAGTGAAAATTATAGGAAAACTTTGCAAGTCGATTTCGGTGTGCGCTCCTAAATTTTCTGCTTGCGCGCCTAAAATTTTAAGTTAGGGGCCACTGTGCTCCTAGTGAAAAATGTTAGTCTGGAGCCCTGTGTAGGTTTAAATCAGAGAAGGAGGGGCCATTGTTGAAACACTACAGACTAAAGCATGGACATGGTGGGCACAGCCAGTCAGTTCCTTGTCTCCACACTGATTGCCCCTGGAACGATGGCCTGGTCTGTTCACTGAAACTCAGGTAACTCCAGTTCTCTCTTACACTACAAGTTTTGTCTGATAGGGACCTGTTCATTCAAAAATTAAGTGTACCTGGGGTCTGTTGAGTCATCTGGATATGATTTTGTGTTTATATCTTTCGTTTCAGATCAAAGAAGAGTTCAAACGAATAACCACAGTTCATCTGGAGTGAACGTTTTTGTCCAAACTGGACAGGCACACCACCAAACTTCTGGAGATGTTTAGGAAGAAAGGCGGGATTTCCGGAACAAAGATAAGGCCGATGTTGGACTCACTAAGTGAGGTAAATGTTTTAATTAATGTAATTGCATCATCTAATGTTAATGAATGTATTGCTGATGTCTTATTTTGATACTGTCAGTTCAACTCAAACTTTTCTCTTTATCTCATCACTGTGTGATTTCTTACAGAAAACAAAACAATCTTGTCCTCTTTCATATTATGTGCTCAAAAAAGCAGAGACATTTACATAATCTTCACTGCGAGTCTCTGAGTATTCCTATAGCCACTATTGAGCCCTTGATGGAGCACATTGTCTCAACAGATACCATTCAGAAATAGATTTTATGTTGCACACTTCTAATACACTTACCCACGTAGAATGCTGTTGCAAGCTTACATTCTCTATAGGTAACTGTTGCATTTGTGTGTGATGTATTGTTCTCTGAAATTAAATATTCCTATGATTTTTAACAGCAACATATCGAAGGCCGAAGAGACATCATCATCCGTTGCTTGGTTGAGTTCCTTGGAGAGTCTGTAGAGGAGCTGATCAAAGAATACGAGGTAAATTTTATGAGGATTATCTCACCATCTACACTGAATTGTGGTTCACTGTGGTGTAGGGTTGGGCGGTATGAGCAAAATCTTATATCACGGTATGAATCATTTCATATCACGGTAACGGTATATATATCACTGTATAATAATATAATATAATAATAATATAATAAATAATAAGCCACAAAGAATGTGCAAATGTCTGGTAAACATTTGAACTCCAGCTTTAACTTAAGCTATAGTGTGTGTGCAAATGTAAACACAGAGCTCCATCTTAATAAGAAATAAAAATAACAAATGAGAAAAAGTATGTGTCGTGATGGCCTCCGTTATCTCCCTCCATCGATGTGATTTATTGTCATACGGGGTGTCTTTGGCGAAAGACTCATAATACTGCTTCGCATGTCTTAACTTTAAGTGGTGGAAGAGGTTCCCGGTGTTTCCACCTCCAGCAGCAACAGTCGCGGGACACTCTTTGCAGAGTATCGCTTTTTGTTCGTTGTCGGATTTTCTAAATCCGAAAAAGTTCCACACAACAGACGTAGCGCCCTTTTTCGGAACAAGTTCCTCCTCTTCGTCATGGGTGGGTCGCGCTGCCTCAGTTTCCTCGTGACGTTTACTCTCCGCCTCCGCCATGATTGTTATTACTCAGGTAAAGCTGTTTCTTCTTCGTCGTACTCAAGCAACCACGCAAGCAGTCTGCTGCAATGCCTGCAGTGCCCCGTGTGTCGAGGCGGTGTAATTACAGTGACTCAGAGCGATGCCGCAGACATCTGCGCTTTCTCTGGTATAAACGGTATTGCTAAATCTCTACCGGTAGACACTTTTATACCGTCACACGGTATAATACCGTCATACCGCCCAACCCTACTGTGGTGTATGTATATTTCCATGCATTTCTTTACACTAACCTCAAACACTCCCCAATGGTATGTGTCTGCAGATGCAGAGACTCGGTCTCAGTCTCAGGGTCTGCAGACACACCCTCCTCAACAGTCTAGGCATTTTTAACTGTTCCATGTTATTCAACCTCCCTTTCACAAACTGTTTGAAATCTAGACTCAGCCATTGATTTCTAATTCTAGTTGTATATGTTTTCACAGGATGTCAGCCAAGAGGTAGTGAAGGAGGACTGCAGTCAATACTTGATGAAAATCATCGTCATCCGTCAGAACCTGGGACAGGAAAGCCAAGACCCCAGCTATGTGTCTGTCGTCATAGAGGGGAAAGAGGTGTTGGAGGACTGCAGGAGTGTGGCAAATGCTGCAGTGTTTTGAATCCATGTGCCCATGCTCCACAAAGGAAAGGTTTTTAGTTCTTGTTCTTTCTTTCCTTCTGTGATCACAGTGATCCACTGTAGACAGTTAATTCAGTTGCTGTTGTTGCAGTGATACCTCTCCTCTGTTCTGAGGTTAAAAAGAAAGGAATACCGTACATATGAAATTGCCGAGGGGTGGGTGGGTGGGTGTGTCTCATTTCTGACAGTGTAAAAAATATTCTTTAACGGACACTTCTTCCCCGATTTTTTGAAATCTGTGAATATTTGGAAGAAAGTGTCATCAGCAGCAGGTCATGTTTTCTTTTAAGAGAATATTGAGGACACTAAGAGAACACTAATTCTCCATTGAGTGTGTGGGAGGACTCCTCACCTACAATACAAAGGCTGTGTTTATTCGATTTTAAAGGATGTTCACTGTTTCTCAGCCCTATTGTGTGTGGACAGGAATGTGTGGGTCTGGGTGCGTGTGCATGCGTGCGTGAGTGGGTGTCTGTAATGTGACACAGGTGTGTGTGTTTTCAATCCTTGTTAATGATGAGGTTATGATGTTTTGTAGACATACATATGTCAGTGCAAATGGGAAAATAAAATGTCCATTTGAAACATTTTAAATGTTTTTTTATTCACTTTACAGAAATGGCAACAAATTTATTGTGGTAATGTGAAGTCATAAATTAAATTTAATTCAAGTAAATATTACTTAATCATTTCATAGAATTAAACAAAGAAAAGCTTAGTTAAATAAGAGTAAGAACCACTAGTAATATTTAACTGGATTTTGCAATTAAAAAATGCAATGGTAATTGAGTAAAATTTACTTCCAATAGGTGAGCAATACTGCTCATGAAATTTACTTGAGTATTTTTTGTAAAGAAAAGGTGTTTTTAGGAAGTAAATGCTACTTAGAATTATGGAGTAAAAATTACACGGGATTTCTGTGTGGAAAAACTGTCCTAACTTTTTTTAAGTAAATGTTACTCCAAATTTTTTTCAGTGTATGTACTTTAGCGCTAGTACTAAGTCATTCGGCTGATAGCGGCTATCTTGACCAATGCTGACCATCGCTAAAAATGCTTCCGAGGGGGTGTTTGGCTGGACGTCATGGTGGAAATTACCTAGGGTGCATTTCACTCCGAACCATCACTTTAGCCCAAAAAGCATGAAAAAATATCAATCTGTACTATTTTTATAGCAGTTTTTCTAAGTGGACATTTATGTTCCTAGTGACTATTGAGGGTATTGAATTTTGAATCTTACGCTTCATAAAATCTAATAATGCATCAAAGTCAATATTTTGGATTATCTTTAACCTATCCATGACTGATTTGAAATAAATGGTCCAGCCACCAAAAATTTGTTTTATGGAAAATAACTCATTTTTGTGACATCAAGTAATCAAATGGGCATTTAAAGGATTAAAATCCTCAAAATGATTAAATGTTTGGTAGTTTTGAGCAGGGCGGAAGTTGTTTAAGAGATTTATGCAAAAATAAAGTAGAAAAGAATATTAATCGGTTCACTTTTTAAAGCAGTTTTTTGGAGGTGGACATTTTTGTCCCTAGTGGACAATTAGGGTAGTAAATTAAAGTGGTGCCTAATAAAACCTATAGAAACGAAACACTACAACACTACAGAGAAACGTGTGACGACCCCACCACTCCACTAGAGGCCTCTGTGTTCTTTGCTGCTTTGCTCTCCCTTTGCAGGTTTCCAGGTCGTGGGAGGGTCATCTTCTTGATGAGACACCTGGCTGGTGTGCTGTCTATATAATGCTCACCCTTCTGCAGATCTGGGCTGGCTCTTGCTGGCTCTTGCTGCTGCAGCCATTGCTTAGTTCTATTTGTTTGCCACACACTCACACACATGCTAACACTACTGATTACTGACATTTATATATGTTCTGTTGTTTATGGTCTTGGTTGGTTGTGAATAAATGTTAAGTTAATTTCACTCGATAGTCTGGTCTCCCATCTTTGCCACAGTCAAGAGCCGGGCTGTGACAAGTGGGGGCTCGTCGGTTTTCTTGTTGACCGGGTTGTATTAGTGTAGTTGGTAAGATCTGCTAGGTGTGACGTCAGTGAGTGGTTGTACCTTTTTTAATTCAGTGATTGGTGAATGACTTCACATTCTGTTGACGCGGGAGACTTGGACTAGAGTGGTAAGCAAGGCATTTTGTTTTGGTTAATTTAAGTGGCTGTAACAGGAGGAAATTGTGCTAATGTTTTCTGTGTTTTGTCCTATGTGTGATCACTAGAGTTGCCGTTGTTTTGTCCCTGATAGGTGAAGAGCAACTTCCCTTGGAAGATTGCTGGGGGGTTTTGTAGTGTGGTGTTAAATGTGGCTGGAGCAGTAGTCTCGGGAGCACGTCCCAAGCTGCTGGTGGGGTCGGCATTTACTGCTTGCTCCACCGGGCTTGCGGGTTTCAGTGCGTAAATACCCACCGCAAAAACGCCTGAAGACTAGGGGGGGGAGTTAGTTAGTTAGTTTTGATTAGGCAGTTAGAGGGACAAGACCACGGTAAGGTTTTTGTTGTGCTGGAGCTGAGTGATGGCTAGTGTGGAGGATTGTTTGCGGGCTCCATCAGAGGAGTGGTTGGAGCGCTGCTCACGGGAACAGTTAGTGAAAATTGCTGAGTATTATGAGTTGGATGTTGGGGATAAAAGAATGAAGGAAAACATTAAGGCAATTGTGAAAGCTAATCTGTTTAAAACAGGGGTTCTCAGACCCAAGTTGCATGTTGCTGGTGCCGGGCTGGATGTTTCGGATGCGCTTGTTAGTGAAGTTGGTTTGACGTTTGAGCAGAGGAGGGAATTGCTTCTGCTGGAAACGGAACGGGAGAGAGCGAAAACGGAACGAGAGAAATTTGTTGTGGAGAGGAAGCGAGAAGCAAACTTGAGTTGGAGGAGCGTAGGCTGAGTTTGGGTGGATCTGAGACAGGGGTGAGTTTTTCTCCTAGGGTCTCTGGTGTATTTGATGTTGTGGGGTAGCTTGCGGTTGGTTCCTCAGTTCTGTGAGCGTGACCCAGACATTTTTTTTTCACTCTTCGAGCGTGTGGCCGAGGGTAGGGGGTGGTCCGACTCTGATCGCACGTTACTTTTGCAGTGTGTGTTGACGGGTAAAGCACAGGAAGCGTACTCTGCTCTAACTATAGTTGAGAGTAGAGAATATGCGACAGTTAAAGCTGCAGTGTTGCGCTCATATGAGCTTGTACCTGAGGCATATAGGCAGAGGTTCCGGACATGGGAGAAGTCGAGTAGGCAGACACATGTTGAGTTTGCGAGAGAGCAGTGTACTCATTTCAGTCGCTGGTGTTCTGCTGTGAAGGTGGATACTTATGGTGCTCTATGTGATCTAATTGTTTTGGAACAATTTAAAAACTCTGTTCCTAGTCATATTGCTGTGTATATCAGTGAGCATAAAGTGAAGACTGCCGCAGAAGCTGCCACCCTAGCAGATGAGTATGTGCTCACACACAGGATGGAACATGAGTAGAGATAGCAGGAGCGATGCCGGGTTGCTCAGTACTGCAAGTAAGTGGGAGGAAACGCATTATCATGGCCTGAGTAGACCAGGGCGTTCTGTGCAGGGTCGAGTGCCAGTGGACTTAGGGAAGGTGTGCCACTTCTGCAAAGGCCAGGGGCATTGGAAGGCTGACTGTCCCAAAGCTGGACGTGGGAAGGAAGGAGTACAGGTTAAGTCGGCTGCGTGTGCTACCTCTGTGCCATATGTCGGGCCTATTTCTTGTCAGCAGGTGGAGGCTGAAGTGAAGGAAGGTTTGAAGGAGCAACCCAGTCTCATAGAAAAACGTACCTTGGCTACGTTGGTCCAAAGTGCAAAAACGTAGAAGGACTACAATAATGGCCCCTTTTTTGTGTTACTGTTACATTTTTCTGCTTATACTCTTCCTATTGGTTTGCGTCCAAGTCACGTGACCTTCAAGATTCCGGCCGTGAGAACAAAAAACATGGCTGACGTTTCTCTCATTTTTAGTGGAAAAACCAATATTTTGAGTTCGTTTCTGCATAAAAATGCGTTTTGATTACATTTCTAGCGAGAAACATATATTTTATTTTCATAGTATTTACTCAGTGAATGTACATAATCACTCGCTTGCTCGTTTTTGTGAAGAATTTTCAGATCTCGCCAGGATAATGTGACACTGCAACGTTTTGGTGGCTATGGACGCTGCTATCACCTAGCATTAGCAGTGGCCCCAGATTTCACATAGGACTCCCTTGCGATTTCGCTCCGTCTGACGGTTCAAACCCTCGCCCACTGCATGCGTTGCGTCTGAGGTTGATTTGCTGATCAATACATGGCACGGGAGGAACTAATGCTGATAAAGTGATGATTTACGATCGGATGTTTGTCCGCTGTGTTTTATTTCGAAATCTACCGGATCCTCTGTGCATTTAACTTCCTGTGTGGTGCGATCGCATTGGTGGGTTTTGACCTTTACGCGTTAGGGCCCCACGAAGAAGAAGAAGAAGAAGAAGCAGAAGAAACGAAGAAGAAGAAACGAGGGAGAAGAAGCCGGAAAAGGCACAGCCAGTCTACGTATTATATATTAGAAATTATCTGGAAAAGGTAAAAGAGGAGGAAAAGGAAGCGTGGTAAAACAACTTGACCAAGCTAAATAAATGAATCATCTTGAACCTGACGATGCCATATTCCTGGCTGATGCTTTCCTGGATGGGTGCAAGGTAAATAACATTATCTCATTGATGGAAAAATCATACTGCTAATTACAAGGCTACCTTGTTTAATGTCTTTATATTTAAATGCAAGCTAGTGCTGAACTGAGTTCACAATAATTCTGCGTTCACACAAAGCGCGATAGACGCGAATTGAGCGGCAACTCTACATTGAAAATCAATGTAATTGGCGCGATGACACGCCATTATGGCGGCTGGTGTGAACGCTTATAGCCAATGGGAGTTCCATTCAATATTGTGTCATAATGTTTCACTTTCTTTTTTTAATGTAGAAAGGGTTTTCTAGATCTGTCATTACAGTACAGGACCACAACAATTAGACTGAATTTTTACTATTGGTTTTTATATAATGCGATGTTTGTAGCTGGCAATAACCTTGGGGGGCGGTGGGTTATTCTGTGGCTGAATTGTTTATTTAGGTGGATCAGCATGGACACACAAAAGGAGGGTCAAAAAAATCCACAAAGCCGTGTGTTTGGCTTGATGAGGACAAAGATGGTCAACCTCTGCCAAAAAGATGTAGAGCTGGGGAGAAACGAAAGCGAGATTCAGCCACTGGTTGGTTTTTTGTTTGTCTTTTCATCAGTAGTTGCATTCATTATTCATTGAGCAAGTTCTAAATGGATATTCATACTTCTGCAGTGTCTTCAGCAAGCGCAACACTCCCCTCTGCTCCGTCTACCGACACAAGTGGAGAAACTGTGATCATCAATTTAGGTTTTTTTTTTCTTTTTTCCCTTAATACTTGTTTCCTTATTTGTTATGTGGTAATTGCCCAGATTTACCATTGCCTTCTTCCCTTTTCATTTTCAGACTCCCTCATTCAAGATGTCCGAGACCTCTTGGGAAGTGGTGCCGAACAACCTCTCCCCTCACACTGGAGGAACAGGCAAACTTCCTCTCTGGAGAATTGGAGAGTGATGAGGCCCTTCATGGTGAACAATATGTTGTCATCTGAGAAGCCCAAGGAGGGGGTTTGCCATCATTGTGGACACAAGGCTGCAGTAGTGATGTGTAGGGACTGTTTACCGCGATCACTCTACTGCACAGCCTGTGACCTTTCCACACATGAGGCCCTGGTCCTTCATAACAGAGCATCCATGGTGGAGGGGTTTTTCAGACACCTGCCGCCATCCACTTTTGTTCAGCAGCATGAAGAAGGGAAATTCTCCTATCATGAAAAAGGTAGTTTTTAAGTCTCAGGTTATATAGACTATTTTACATTTTTATAGAAGCCCAGGTTTACTCCAACAAACAGGCTGGATGAGGTTTTGTTTGATAGAAACAACACCCTCACTGTTGGTGACTTTTTGGTTTCATTTACTCTAAATCTAAACTAATTCTGCTTTTTAGATTGCATGTTACCAATTGTTGCTCCCTGCTGCGACTGCTCTACTGGACAAACAAGCTTTTCCAAGGGAAAGCCAATTATTTTAATTGGAATGAATGGTAACTTTTTTTATTTTTTTTTATTTCTTCATATTGTTTTTTATTCATTTATTTATTTTTGAGAGATTTTTTTTTTCTCTGAATTTCAGGAAGATACAACCTCTTTCTCCCGTCAGTAAACTGCTCCTGTGGAAAAACCTTGCCAGTGACCATAAGTGATCTGGCTGAAAGTGGTTACTGGCCAGCCACTGTCAATTTTGAGACCTTGTACATGGTGGACTTGTTCACCACGTATGAGGATCTAAAAATCACTGCCCCAGGGATGTCGCGACAAGCTTTTGTCAGCATGCTCGAGTGTCGATCAAAACTCTTCGGGCGAGTGAGTGGATTCATGATTTAAGTTATCTTGTTTAGATCACCTTTTAAATAACTGATTCATTGTTAGGACTTGTTCTTACAATCCCCAAAGTTTCAGCACACATTTCTTGACAGACAGAGCCATTTTTTGCGTCATGACCACAGTGTGAAACCGACCTTCGGCACATTGTCAGTTGTGTACTAATAACTGCAGGGTTACTTACTGTTTTGTGTTGTTTTTTCACTTTTGCTCTCAGAGTGGTAAGATATGTGGGGACACAATGCAGAGGGCCTTCCTCGAATGGGCCTATGCCAAATTTGAGGTTGACAAGCTGTCCCAGGTCCAGCATTTCCAGTGCCCTGCATGCACACCCTCAATGTTGGCAGTTGCAGTGGATGGGAACCGCAAATTATATCGTTTCAAAAGCCAACCAGGGTGTGTAACATTCATGTACAATGAAATGCTAATGAGCCACAAATTACTTTTATACTGTAAATGTAACCCACATCTATATATTTCTTTCAAGACCTGATGGGTTTTTTGATGGAGTCTTTTTGGCCAGTGATGCTGAGGTGTCCTCCTTTGTTGATTACATCCATGGAACAACTGGACATGTAAGCTAAATTTATATTTCTTCATGTGTAACACCTCAAATTTCAATTTTTTATGAATGCTTGTAGCCTGTTTTTTCAAATTTTAACATTATTTGGTTTATTTAAGTAATAGAGTGGCATTGCTGTATCCAATGCCATAATACCATGATTTACAGCTTATTTGGTAAAATTTAACTAACTGTGGAAATGTCTGTATTTGCCGTCATCTGTTTAAGAATCCAGACAAAGGGAGATGTGGTGCAGGTCAGTGGACAGCAGCACGAGAGTCTGCCAACAAATCTGCAAGCAAACTAGACGAGGAAGGTGTTGAAGTTGCTGTCTGCCGTCATGGGGTTTTGCTGAAGGGACTGAATATGTTCCGTGGAGAAATATTTGCGTACCCATTATATCTCCAGAAACATCTAGCTTCACAGACCATCCAGTTTTTTTGCTCTGATGTGGTCTGCAAATATTGGCCATATCTGCAGAGAGTTGTGGACCACTGTCCAGAGTTGGAGGACTTGCTGAACATGCGCCCATTTCTCTCCATCATGCATGCAAAAGCGCATTCATGGATGTGTGAGGTAATAATGACAGTCAGATGTATTTCTTACCATTTGTACCACACATTATGATTGTCTGTTCTCTGCCCCCACTTTTTGTTTTACTAATGATAACGTTCATGTAAATGTGTTACAGTTAAAATGGGGAGGACGCAATCAAGAAGGAGCTGGAACAACAATCGGAGAGGAGGTTGAACAGGTTAACAGCTTCCTCTCCCGAGCAGCCATATGTTCCAAGTACATGTCAAAAGCCGGTAAGCATTTGTCATGTATAGTTGTGTCCAAATGGAGACCACAAGCAGACATATTTTTTGTTTGTTTTGAATGTAGCACTATTTCTTATTATCGTCTTTGGTCTTGAAGTGGTTCTGTCAGAGCTTTTAGGTGTGATTGGGGTCGTTATCATGTATTAATCCTTCTCCAAATAGACCAAACCAGACCTCTCTACAATAGAGACATTGCAGGTGTCCAACTCCTGAGTAGACACACAGCCCCAGACTTAAATATTTCCCATATTCCCCCTTCTGAGAAGGGGTTTGAACACTGATGCTTGGCCTTTGCATTTTAGAGTCCCATGCATAGGTGCTCCTTTTCAAAACAATTGTCTGTTCAGCACTTTTACACTTATCAAGATTCTCTTTATAATAATTTAGCTTTTGACACGTTAACTAAGTGTATGATTCTTTCCAGATTTATATGGCAATATTAGAGAATGATCAATGTAGTATCTGACCTTTGTTCCTCACTGTGAACCTAAATTACTGCACATACATTGTGTTTCTAGTTCGCACAGATATGCTAACAATCCAGGCAAGTGGCTGGAACAAGCGAAAGGCAGAAAACCTTGACCGGACACTGGCCAAAAGATACATCAAGGTGCTAACTAGGCAAATATGTACAGTATAATCACATTTTTGTTTTTAAATTGTCTCAGCATTTGTTAACAGATATTTCTTTTGGACAGACTGTACAAAGGATTACAGAGGCAACAAAGGACCTGGAGAAACTCACCGCTGAGTTATCTCTACAGCAAGACACAGTCCAGCAGTGGGTGTCTGATGTTCAGCAGTGGACCTCAGGTACTTTGAAAAAGTTATTTTATTGCATATTTTAAATAATCATTTGGCTCTGCTCTTGTACAGGGGATCTGAAAAGAGGCTGATTGTAAACTGAGATGGGCATGAATTAATTTGTTTGTTGTCCTCCAAAGGAGCAACAATCCAAAATGACCTGCAGAGGAACATCGAGGGGCTATATATGGGCATCAAACAGCGAAAATTTCAGCTGTATCGTCAGTCTGGTGAGACAAGAAAAGGCCACTAGTAATGCAGATTTTTGGAAAAAATTAATTCACTACTGATTTATACATAGTAAAAACAGTGAAGCCATTTATTAAAAAAAAATGTTGTTGATGTTTGAATCACTACTGGACAGGGTTTGTCTCGTATTTCCGTCTTGAATGCAAAAAAATAAACTAGGATGTGTTATTGTTTTTCACATCTGTAAAATTGCATCCTTAAATTCTAATGGATAAACTAGGTACATGAATTGCACCCTTCAATACTTTATAAGGAGGGATAGAAGTAAATACAATTCATATAGTGTATATAATATTTAGTATTTTAATCGTGATTAATAGCGATTAATCACTGAATTGTAATGGGATTAATCGAGTTAACTTTTTTAATCGTTTGACAGTATTTCCAATATTTCTGCAAAGTGCAGAGATGTCCTGACCTACCAATTTTGTCCTCTATTTCAAAATAGTTCAAATTATTTTGTATGGTGCTTTTGTGTGGTCATCATGTGAGTGCTCACTATCATTTTGTGTTTCTCATTGTAGGTGGGAATAAGCGAAGGCATCAACTGAGAAGAAAGATTGCTGTTGAGAAGAAAGCCCTGGAAGTTGCCATCAATGCCCACAATGCTACTGTGGGGGAAGTTGAAAAACTCCCTCCTCCCAATGAGCTCCTGGCTGTGGACAACTACTCCTGGCCATGGGAATGTAAGTACTTCCTCTGAAATGCAATGAATACAAATTGTTTGATGCACATCTGAATGTACATATGAAATCTGATGTAAAAAATGTAAAGACACTGGGCAATATGCCAAAAAAAAAAGAATGCCGTAATTTGTAAATGGCTGTGATCGAACTCCTTTCGCAAAGCGCTGGGGTTCCTCCTAGTCCTTTCAGGGTTTATTTCTCTATTGTAGTAGTACACCCACAGCAGTAAGCAGTTTAGGACAGGGTTGTTTATGAGTTGGTTCGCTGTTTGTGGATAAATAAGACAGAGCATGATCATCATTATCACCTGTTACTAGTGAACATGTTTACCAGTGGAATGATCCCAACAGGTGGTTTGGAGTTGACAAAAATGTATGATGTGGAAAGGGTCAAGCATGCCAAATATTTCCTGTCCCAATATTTTTATAGGAGGTTGTAAGATAACACTTTGATGTAATGTATTGCAGGTCATGGCGATATGGTGCAGAAAAAAACGGTTTTTGACAAGGTAATGCTGCTGGCTAGACTGAAAGAAGAAGAAGTTATTGTGGTTCGTGAAGTCAAGCAGCACATGGAGTACATGAGGAGTGTTGCTGGACTGATTGAAGAGCTTACCTCTCAGCTAACTGAAGACACCAACAGGAAATGTAAGGACAATAAAAAGTTTGTCTTTTTCTTCAATTTGCTTCACTGGTAACCACTTGGCTTATTTCTTCTTCTTTTTTTAATGTCACATTCTCAGGCAGTACAGAGGGATTAATGGAGAACGGACGTGAGGGACTACTCTGTGTGCTGAAGAGAAGATTGTGTGAAGTTCAAGCACAACTGGCCACAGCACGCACAACATACAGAAGTATTGTTGGACTGCAAACATTGTCTTTAGATGACTTCTCTGAAGAGGAAGACTCAGAGAATACTTCCTCAACTGATGAGGAGCTGGGAGACTAGTTATTGTATTGAGATGATATGTATGACTGTGAAGATGTCTTCACAGTGTCCATCCATCCATCCATTTTCTACCGCTTATCCTGCATTCAGGGTCGCGGGGGGGGCTGGAGCCGATCCCAGCTGTCATTGGGTGAAGGCAGGGTACACCCTGGACAGGATGCCAGTCTATCAACATGTAGAGACAGACAACCATTCACTCTCACATTCACACCTACGGGACATTTAGAGTCACCAATGAACCTATCCCCATCCTGCATGTCTTTGGACTGTGGGAGGAAGCCGGAGAACCCGGAGAGAACCCACGCTCACACGGGGAGAACATGCAAACTCCACACAGAAGGAGTTTAACCCGCGACCCTCTCGCTGTGAGGCGACAGTGCTACCCACTACACCACCGTGGAGCCCTTGTCTTCACAGTGTGTTGAACCCAAACATCAGTGCTGTAATAACTTCTATGTGAAACCTGAGGCTATTTTACTGCTGTTGTAAGATGTCTTTGTGTTTAAAGCATGTATTGCAAATTCCTCTGAAGCTGTAAAAATCCATTGTGTTAGCCCATTAGCCTGGTGATTCACAACTGTCAAACATGACAAATTACCTTGTTCTTTTTTCTATCATTACATTTTCGAAATTTATTTTGCATCCCTACATAGCTTCACTGCAGTTGTGTATCGTTACATACCTCCTGCTGTTCACATATTGCATTGTTACTCTTTCTAACTGTGCTATTCCAGCTTGTGTTTCCACATGTTAGTATATGAATACTCTCTCACACTCACTAACACACTCACACACACCTTCTCTATCTGAAGATATATAGTCTTTATTTTGAAGAGGGCATCTCTTAGCTCTAGAAAGCCGACTTTGTTGATTTCACCCAGTAAAGTGAATTGTTGTTTCAACTACAGTCATGTCTCAATTGTTTGTTGTTCATTTAAGTTAGTTTCCTGTTTTGTCCCATTGTGTGAGTTGTTCCTTTCAGGTAAGTCTGTAGTAAGCATTAGGCCTATACACTAAGGTCTTGAATGAATAACAAATGAAACAAATACATTTAACCAATAGTCTATAGGTCTATCATATGCTGTTATCTAAGTAGATTTTTTTCTCTGTTCATGCTCTTATGGAGAGACTTGCAGGATGGCAACGAAGCAAGGCAGATTGTGTGATTGTTACATTTTTGCCTATGTTTTGTTTTGTGTCCCAATCACGTCACTCTCAAGGTTCCTGTCGGGAGAACAAAAACGACGGGCAGTGGAAAATAAAGTATCTCTTGTCTTAAAGATATTTGTGTTTTATTATGCAGCACTACATACAAATATGTCGGGTTTAATAATCACGCCTTCAGTTATGAAAATTAAATGTGTCTTATTTTTTTTTATTTACATTTTTGATAGCGGACATTGGCCGTTACTATTGAGATGAGGACAGCAGAGCAGTTGGCGCACTGGTCTCCTGTTTTAGTTCAGATATATTCATTAAACAAACATTGTTGTCTTTTCTTAGCATAGATCATATACATGCAGTATAATTACTTATTAGACAGTGTGTGGTATTTGATATATTGGGTAGATATATGTTTTCACTACCCCGGCACAACTACAATGGGGTGCCAGGCAAACACGTTTTTGGCATCAGACTTTAAATATTGGCTTATTCAACCCCCCACCACTTGGTGACTATGCTCACATTATGTTATAGCCCATGTCAACACCTTTCTACAACAGTTGGTCTTATCTATAACCCTTTTTGTCCCATAATATAAGCCTTCAAAATATTCCCTGAGTTTAAGGTTCAAAGGTCAATATCTCAAAGCCAGAATAATATAGAACCTTCAAATTGATATATGTTACTCTCCAGGTCAAGACCTTTCCAGTGATGTTGCATGTAACAGGCTAGGGTTCAGAGAGCATTATGAGTGTGTGTGTGTGTGTGTGTGTGTGTGTGTGTGTGTGTGTGTGTGTTTGTGTAAATAATGACCTAACAGTCATTCAAATCATTTCTACACAAACAATCTCCCAATACATCAAAGGAGACAAAGGTAGATTGACAACAAGGTAGACTGTTTGTTTAGTAAACCTGCAAAATGACTGCAGTGTGCTCGTCCAAACATTTCACAATCACAGATTATAATGTGCCTAAAAACAGAGAGTGGTCTTTGGGTTAGGCCTACTGTTTACTGCCGTAAATCAGCTATTTTTTTATTTTTTTTGCGGGCACATCCACAAGGTCGCATCTTCACACAGCCGTCTAGGCTGCATCATTACGCGTCCATTGTACCATCTATGGCCAGTCCGTCACTGCCCGTGACCAATGCGGCAACAACAGTGGAGAAGTTTTAATCAGGCCACGGACACCGGGACCCAGGTTGACCCCATGTTTGACAAGTGGAAATCCCGTTTTCGGTGCATTCATCTCTCGTGCTGCACTTGTCACTGTGTGTGATATTATGCGCTTATAAAGTGGCGGGTGATATATAAATCGATTTGCCCGGCATCGATTGACTTAGTTTCAGTACCGCAGTGGTGGACAGGTCCCGTTAAGAGCTTATTAAGAAGCTTCTTAGGGGGGATCTTAGTTCTCCTAAGAAGACAGTTAAGAACGCGTAGTTTCAGTACCGCAGTGGTGGACAGGTCCCGTTAAGAGCTTATTAAGAAGCTTCTTTGGGGGGATCTTAGTTCTCCTAAGAAGACAGTTAAGAACGCGTAGTTTCAGTAACGCAGTGGTGGACAGGTCCCGTTAAGAGCTTATTAAGAAGCTTCTTTGGGGGGATCTTAGTTCTCCTAAGAAGACAGTTAAGAACGCGTAGTTTCAGTAACGCAGTGGTGGACAGGTCCCGTTAAGAGCTTATTAAGAAGCTTCTTTGGGGGGATCTTAGTTCTCCTAAGAAGACAGTTAAGAACGCGTAGTTTCAGTAACGCAGTGGTGGACAGGTCCCGTTAAGAGCTTATTAAGAAGCTTCTTTGGGGGGATCTTAGTTCTCCTAAGAAGACAGTTAAGAACGCGTAGTTTCAGTACCGCAGTGGTGGACAGGTCCCGTTAAGAGCTTATTAAGAAGCTTCTTTGGGGGGATCTTAGTTCTCCTAAGAAGACAGTTAAGAACGCGTATTTCTTTCAGCGTCTTTTGCACATGCGTTTCCATTGTTTTCTATGTAGCCGCGCGCCTTGTGGGCGCAAAATCCGAAGCGACGCCGATGCGGCGCGCACGCGGTTCGACGCGCCTTTTTTCGTGCTGTCAGCAGAATGATTTTTAAGTCTATTCTAAATCCTATAGGAAGCCACTGAAGAGAAGGTAAAGTGGGAGAGATGTGCTCAGCATCACTCTGAGAGAGGATATTCCTAATCTTTATACTAGCTATAGCTATACTGCGCAGGTGAAAGAAGGCAGTCCTAGTCACATGCTTTATGTGGGAGCTGAAGGAAAGGTACAGGTAAAAAATGACTCCAAGGTTCCTCGCAACAGTGGAGCGCGCTCCTATTTACTTTTTTTTTTTTTTTTTTTTTTTTTCGCGCTCCTATTTACTAAACGTAACAGTGTCACGAAAGTGGCATCACGTTTTTACGTGTGGGCAACGTAGCCGCGGGAGGTCGCTGATTGACATGTGGGTTGCCCTATCACAGAAGCACAGTGGTCAGCAGATTGACAAGTGAGTGAGGGAGGTGTTCCGCTCTCCGCCACGAGTCACGACAATTCATATCGTGCATCCTAAAGGTAGGTAATGAACACGTAGCCTACTACTGATATCAACATATGCTGACGGAACCTGAATAAGAACGATAATTAGCGCTGTCTAAGCCAATATTCATTAATTATTTACCATGATTTTATAGGGATGTGTCCAATGATATCGGGGTTTATCCAGCATTAGCTATAGGCCCTATTTGCCACCGAATTAAACGTTAGCTGTAGTTGGCCGCAATGTGCTAACCAGGTCAAAATGATAAGTTGAAAACTGATTCCAAATTCACATGTCACTGCAGCCGAATCAAAACGAGATAGGAGCTACAGTAAGACAAGTGGTAAAATCATACAAAAACAAATAACGAGATACCTAGATGAAAACAGAAATCAACTAGGAGCTAGTGTATAGGAGACTATGTGATATGGGTTATTGTTGCATAGAATCAGTATTTGCTGCAAAGCAGTTAATTGGATGTGATGCTGTGAACACCATTGAAACAGTGCTACATGAAGTGTTAATGTCTGACATGACTGATAATGCTGAAGTAGGCCAAATTGTGATAACATTTAATAACCAAAATGACAAAGGAACTGCATTATTTAACTGTTGATTGTTTTATCCATTAGTTTCAAGATGCCAAGAGGGTCAACCACAACAACATGTGTCAGCTGCAAAGCAGCAATTGGTGTTGCCACTAAGACGTGCAAATACTGCCAGTCAGTGCAACCGAAAAAACAAAGACTGGCAAAAAAACTGATGAAATTTGAGGCAAGGAAGGAGATGTGGTTGAAAAACCAAAAAAAAAAACAAACCACCTCTCATGTAATGGATGAGGCGTCTGTCTTGGTATGTGTTTAACTTCTGTAGTTATTATTTACATAATTCCAGCCACAATGTTTCAGACATTTATAATTGTTTAGATTTTGTATACATTATATAATATATTTCTTTATTTTCAGGTCGAAAAGTTAAACACGTTAGGATGCAAGGCAATTGTCTTTTTTGCAAAGCAAAAGAAGAAATCAAACACCTGGTCTGCACAAGTCCTCCACCCCAAATGGCAGCTGTCAGACCAGAGTGAGAAATGCCTTGACAGAATGAAGGCCCTCTATGAGGTCTTCATTTTTGGTAAGTGTGTGTGATTATTTAAAATCTTACTTCACAGTCAACATACAAAGAAATGTAGCACAGAGACAACAATTACAGTTGTGAATTTTCTTGGTACAGCTGTCACAGGGCAAACCGCAGTGGGCCAAAAATAGCTATTCACCTGTTGCTTCATCAAATTTGGTCTTCACTTTATCTAATAGGTGTTTCTTTTAGAGCTACGTCAATTAATTGATATTTCATATGATTAATCAAGAATAATAATAATAATGATAATAATAAATGTTAAAGATCTCAAAGTGCTACAAAGTTAAAAGCAAAGTAAAAATGCACACACAATAAAAACTAAATTAGTGTCATATATATTAGTGTTAGCAGTCATAGGCCTTTCTGAATAGAAAGGTTTTCAGGCCTGTTTTAAAAGAGTCCAGGCTCTGGGTAGCCCTCAGCTGGATTGGGAGGCTGTTCCATAGGCGTGGTGCAGCTGAGCAGAAAGCTCGGTCTCCCATGGTGGAAAGCCTGGTGCTGGGGACTGGGAGGAGCAGGGTGTTTGTGGATCTGAGGGTACGGGCGGAGAATTGTAAGGAGATGAGTTCTTGAAGGTAGATAGGTGCGTGTCCATAGATGCATTTGTGAGTGAGCAGCAGAATTTTGTAGTTGATCCGGAATGAAACAGGGAGCCAGTGCAGTGATTGAAGGATGGGGGTGATATGCTCATGTTTACGGGCAAAAACTGGTCAGCCTTTTTAAACATTTTCCGATGCTTTATGGACCTAACAATTAATCGATTCACTGAAAAAAATAGTCAACAGATTATGAAAATAACCGTTGTTCACAGAGCTAGTTCCTTTTACTAATCAGTGAGCCAGATAGCTCACTGATTGTCTGCCATACATAGCAAAGGAGTCAACAGCAAGAGGCATTGCTCAACTCATCTTCAAGAAACTATAAACACATATCTCCACTTCACATGATGTAATGAGATCCTACATTTTGCATCACAGTACAAAATCAGCCTGACCTTGCCTCAGTTTTACAGAGAGCATAGAGTCCATAGGTCAGCATTTATGGACAGAAGAATACATTTCCTAATGGAGCACACTCACTGCTAGAAAAAGGGGACATTTTTTCCTATAACATGAGTTTAATAATTTCCTCTTTTTGTACCATTGAGGTTGTACTAACCAGCAGCCCACCACCAGTCCTCCTCTCATCCAGCCCACCACCAGTCCTCCTCTCATCCAGGCCACCACCAGTCCTCCTCTCATCCAGGCCACCACCAGTCCTCCTCTCATCCAGGCCACCACCAGTCCTCCTCTCATCCATTCCACCTCCAGTCCTCCTCTCATCCAGTCCACCATCCAGACCACCACCAGCACTGCATGAAAAGTCGGATTTTCGTCCCTGTAAACGCCCGAAAATCTCCCTAATTTTCGGGAGTTAACGACAATTTACAGGCTGCGAACGCCGCGTTCGTCTGTGCCGAAAATTGTCGGAAACGAACCACAGCGAAGGCTCTAATTAGCATATGAATAGCGGCGAAACCCCGCCTGGCCAGAGATGGCTTGAATATCCTCACTCAGGATTGGATGAAACCACTAGTTTTAAACAAGTATAATCGCTCGTGATTGGTTGGCAGATCTGGTCATTATAAATGTAAAGCCAACCCACGTTGGTAGATCTGTCACTATTGGTCAACCTGATGAGTCATTATAAATGTAAACCCCACCCCCGTTGGCAGATGTGTTACTATTGGTCACACTGGGTCTTTTAAACAAGAATAATCACTAGTGATTGGTTAGCAGATCTATCACTATATATATATATATATACATATATACATATATATATATATATACACACACACATATATATATTTATACATATATATACACATTTATTTTTATTTATTTATATATTTATAAATATAAATATGAATGAATTTATTGAGGAAAGGAAAAATTGCCAGGAGGAAGTATTCAAAGAAAGAGCTTTATTGACAACACAACACACAAATGAACTGGCGACATTCTGTCCGAATTTGGTCAATTTTACAGCCGCCTGCGGTGCATGGCCCTGTACTTGGGAGTCTTCTCTAATCGCGACTGTAGAGTCGCACAGAGCTCGGTGAGCTCCTGGCTACGAGAGGATGGAGGTCGCACAATCCATCCAGACACCCCGCCAACGACGCCGTCCTCCTCATCAGACATCATGTCTGTGGTGGCGCACTTCCAACGGTCCGCCTCATCGCCAGCAAGCACACTCCGTCTCGCTTCCAGCAGCTGTAAAACAATCAATAAAGACAATCAGTACTGCGCGATGCACTGCGCATGGACACAACACATCTATTAATGCACCTGAAAATAGGTTTAGGTAGGTTTGGTCACATTGACCAAAGACGGATCTAATAAGTCTAATAAGTCTTACCCTCTTTCTCCTGGAACGACTCCGAGCTGACCTCTTCACAGCTTCCGCCTGCGATGCGAGATCAGGCTGTGTGTGTCTGAAGCTCCTGCGTACCGTTTCATAGTATGTCTTACAGGCAGCTGGAAAACAATTAAATGAGTGGTATGAATAAGAAAACTTAAGTCACAGTAAAATTAAAACAAGGAAGAAGAAAACAGTAAAAGTTACTTACACACAATGGCGTCACTATCGGCGTCAGAAATCCGGACTTGCGGACAAAGCTCCGAGCAAGTAAGAGGTCACAGCTTCGTTATGAGGCGAGGTTCGTCTGTGAAAACAAAATGAACAGTTAAGATCGGTATCTACTGTTAACGCATCTATTTCCTTATACAGCAGAATGAAAGCATATTCTTTAAATCGTACCCTTGCTCCGGTTCGTAGCGCCTACAATTCGTCTCAGAGTTGTGAAGACGGCGTACTGCTTCCTGTAAAAGACCAACAACATACACTTAACAAAGCAACTTAACGTTACACTGGTTCCTCTCTCTTGTTCTTTTACAAGGCTACTATGCTACTTTTAGCTTGGACTATTAGCTTTTAAGCTACTTTTAGCTTGGGCTTGCTTTGCTAATTTTAGCTTAGCTAGCAGTCACCGAACATATTCTTACCGCAATCATCCTGAGAGTCTCCAGCAGTCCTGGATATAAGAATTATAACATTTAAACCACATTTTCTTAAGTGAAGCCTCTCAGAGCAGCATTCCTGCTGCCGGTGAACGTGAACGTCTCCGCCTCGTTCCCCCCACTGAATGAGGCGCCCGGTGTCTGCATCAGTCCCTTTAACGGACAACAGTGCACGGCGTTATTAATCACCGTTAGTAAATATATAACCACGGTTTAACATAAGCACTATATTATTTTACGTCGGTAAAAACGGCACATTTTCCGCTTCGCTTGCTCTCGCTAACCCCTAAATGGTAAATTAGCGTCAGTAGGCTAGCCGGCTGGAAGGACCTTCGATTCGTAGCGTTAACGTACAATGCCAACAACAATAAAGTAACGTTCATTATCAATACGATTTAAAAGTCAGCTGGAAACATAAAAGTCATGTTACAGTATACTTACATGTGTACGCGGTTTGTGTCGGGCTCCTCGCCAGAATCACCGCAGTCGTCCGCCATTATCCAAAACTTGTGAAGTCAGACGAGCCGCAATGCATTTTGGGAAGTTGAGTAGATTTAGCAAGGTCCGCTGTACTCAGAAATTCTTGCCAATGCAGTATACATCCGGGCATTTCTCGCGTGCACAAATTCACATACTATTGTATGTGAACGCACTACGTACTCAAATTTACGTCACAATTAAGTACGAGTAGGACGTTAGTATGGCATTTCGAACACAGCCGAGATCTATGATCTATGAACCCATCCTTGACCCTCTAGCAGAACTACGACCAGCCATTATAAAGCAGTTTATAGTTGTTAATGTTGTGTCAAAAGGTACTGCATTTAAACATGTTACTGCGCAAGTTTCCTGGCTTCATCCCCATCCGGACAGACATTTTTATGGAGTTTGGAGCTTACAGGGAACAGACACGTCATACCCAGCATCATTTCTGCCTGTTGAGCGCATTGCTGGGAGATGTGTGGTTAACACATCCACTGTGCATTTAAGCACAGAAAGGGTCACTGTAGTCATGCCACTATGCACAGTGGTTGAGCTCTAGGAGACTGTGATGTTGTTTGCATGAATGTACATTTTACCTTTGTGGCAAAGCCTGATTAAAAGTAATTGTTGAAGCAAATTGTTTTGTGTATCTTTGAATGAAGATGAAATTAAGTTATATCTTTGAATGAAGATGAAATGAAGTTAACACCTTTCAGAAAAATGTCACCTGGGGGAAAACTCCCCCTGCTACCCTGATTTGCATTTGTATAGCTCACAGCATTTTCATTTACATGTTAAAGCCTCCCCTAGGATTACGGGGAGGGGGGTCATGGGGGGACAACTGCCAAGCAAGGCCCACGTCAATTCCCGGCAATTTACGTCAGTTTTCGGTGTTTCCTGCAAATTGCCGTTTGCAGTCGTAAACCTGAACTTCCACGTCAATTTACAGGGCCGCTAACTGACGAAAATCCCACTTTTCATGCAGTGCAGTCCTCCTCTCATCCAGCCCACCACCAGTCCTCCTCTCATCCAGCCCACCACCAGTCCTCCTCTCATCCAGCCCACCACCAGTCCTCCTCCCATCCAGGCCACCACCAGTCCTCCTCTCATCCAGTCCACCATCCAGACCACCACCAGTCCTCCTCTCATCCAGCCCACCATCCAGACCACCACCAGTCCTCCCACAGAACTACCTCAGCAGAAAGGTGGTAAGTTCTGCTGATATTTTCAAATAGCATACAAATCATGATTCAGTTACTAGTCATGTTTCTTTTTCATATCTTATTTAATCATGGTATACATGATAACCATATAAAACATTTAATCTGCCTCTCCTTCTTAAACTCCTGAAATAATACTCAAAATGAAGAAATTTATTTAAATTTAGAAAAGACAAATACAAATGACTGATTAGAGTGAGGTGACTTCTGAGGTGTTATACCAGTAACTACTGTAATATGTATGTCTGGATTACTTGCCTTTTAATTATTACTAAAGGGAAATATAATGTTTCAAAATTCTGACAGGCTGATTGACAGATGCTTAATCAAAAACAAACTTTCGGCAAGTGAATTAGTGAGGGGGTATAGGCCACGTGCCACCAGAACAGCTTCAATCTATGTAGGAACTGATGATGATGGAGAGCACAGTTGCACATCCAAAGTCTGCTGTAGGTGTTTGGGGCCTCCTTTTTAGCTGTATAGAATTCACTTGAGTCTACTGTGTATTTGGACAAACTCAGTATGTGCTAACACGTCAAAATACATGGCCGTAACAATTCACGTCCTACACTGGTTTGTGTTAATAAATGATGACTCAGCAAGTTTTCATATTGTGTGGGGAGAATGAATTTATGTCATCACAATCAGTTTCTTATTTCTCAGTTTGTTTATATGTGTTTATACATTTATAAATTAGGCCCCTGGTGATCATACAAACCCCTATTCCTATATTCAATGAATATACAACAAAGACAAGATATTTAATAAAGAAGGACAACCTCCGCGCTTCACCTGACAGACTGGATTGCAGACTGGTGCGTCTCAGGGCAGGAGACAGATGAGTAATAGGTGAGGAAAGGATGCTGGAGCACACGGTGGACGATGCTGGAGCACATGGTGGACAAGTCTTCTTCAGAGCAAGCTTACTCTTCTTACTCTGAAGAAGACTCCACGGTGAAACGTCAGCAACTGCACCTTAATAAATTGCTTAAACTGACCGTGTGCTACAACATCCTTTCCTCACCTATTACAAGATCTGAGAGGTCCTTTTCGTCTTTGCCCCGAGGCACACAACGTCCATGATTTCCAAAAACTATTTTAAATGTGGACAGTACTTGTAGCACTTGTAGTAGCGACAAACTGTGTTAACTGACAAACGTTTTCCAAGGTGTTCCTGAGCCCATGTGGTAATATCTGTTACAGCAGTGATTCCCACTAGCACATAGCATTCCCAGAAGGCTCGGTCATTCACAACCAAGGATGACTTGCTTGTGAATGAATTTTTTTTATGCCCATGATCATGACACTCAGGTGTTTCCAATGAACCTGTTCACCTGTTGAATGTTCCAAACATTCCCATCTTGACCCTGTCAAGATGGAGCATGAAGATTAAATGTCTTGTCTTTGTAGTGTGTTAAATTTAATATAGGTTGATAATGATTTGAAAATTGTTGTATTATGTTTTTATTTTTGTTTTACAATTGTCCCAGCTTCATTGGAATTCGGGTTTGTAAAACCCATTGAATCCAATTGACAGAATCTTCATACATACTCATTCAATGAGACCCTGTGCCCTGTGAACTGAAGCATTATCAGTCTGGGAGACACTACTCCCATCAGTAGTGAAATTATAGGATGTAGGTAATCTGTGTGGGAGGAACTACATTCATTGTTTTTCCCCTCATCTTTCAGGCTTTTCCTTCAATTGGTCACCTGTTTGTACATCTTGTAGTCTATAATCCTTGGTAAAGCAAAAAAAGTGACCATACAACATATGGTTAAACAATTTCCAAGTATTTCAATGAGTGAATGAGCAAAAGATTACAATCTATAATTTTTCAATTGTAATGTGACATTTTATATTTGTTATTGGGATAGAGGTATTTTATTCATTCATAACCGCTCTTAACTGATACATTTCCTTAATCTCAACAGATATGTCTGCAAAGAAAAAAAACAGGCAGAACAATTCTTCAGCCTCAGCAGACGCGCCCTCTACAAGGAGGAAACTGAGGGGGGAAAAAACACCCAAAGGTTATAAAGCTTTCCTAGATTTGCATGTCACCTTTTCAAATCAAACTTCAAATACAGTGATTATTTTGCCTGTGCCAGATATACATAAGTCATACATATCTGTCTAAGCGGCTGAAGAGGAAGGAAGGAAGGATACATATCTGTCTGTCATATTAGTCTGTCAAAATTGTCTGTCTGTCATATTAAATCATCTGTCGGTCATATAAGTCTGTTAAAATCGTTTTAATACTTTTTTTTTTTTGCTCTTTCAGAATGTAACCATGGGATCCTAAAAGGGGAAGCTCAGCCTTACTACCCAGTGAAGAGGGTGATCCGATGCAAAACGCTGAAGGTTAGCTTTACTATGATTAAAAGTCCTAAATATACTCAGTGGATTTGCAAGCACCCCGACTTGAAACCCCTTAACCCCCCAATTTTGATGTTTTTTTCAGGGGATCCAAGTGGAGCTGGTGGAGTGGGAGCCCTGTTCACTCTGGTATGTACAATTTATTTATAGTTTTGATTGGAATAGCCTAATTCTTAGTACTTTAAAACTTCAAGTAATAGCCTTGGCGGCTGTGGCTTAGTGTGTTTGGGCAAGGCACTGAACCCACACTTGTCCCCTAATGTGTCATTGGGTGTGTGAATGCGTGCGAATGGTTAGTCTCGGAAGCCTGTCTGCGAACAGTGCTGTATGAGAACGTGTGTGTCAAAGGGTGAATGTGATGAACATTGTAAAGGCACTTCGAGTGGTCCCAGAGACTATAAAGTGCTTCAGCCACTTACTGTAACTCAACAGGGCTGTATTTGGGATGTGGCTTACCTTTAATTTATTTTGTGCAAAACTCTTGCTCAAATCTAAATGAATTATAATTGGGTGCCTGTGGGTACCATGAGATTAACTGAACAGATTAATTGTTTAGAGTTGAAACTGAAAAATGATGTGTAGCATGCTGCCTAAAGATTACAGTTATCATACATGCTAAGCAGCACAAGGGAGCGGAGTTCCACTATGCCAAGCAGCTAACTGAGACTGAGTTTAATTTATCAAAATGTGCTATCACATCAGGCCAGTTCATGTTTTACAGTATTTGTGTATTTTATCAGTTATGTGGTGCTTAAGGCAGATAAACCTGACTGCCATAATGGAAAGATAAATGTTAGACATAACGAATCAGTTCATTTTAATCAATCTCTCATTTATTCTGAGCAAAGATGTCCTTTATGTTGACATTGGGATGCTAAAGTAACACACAATGGTGAAAGGCATTTACAAAAGTCCAAAGACTTGGGAGGTCTTTCATGACAAAATGTTCAATATTATTATTGAACAGGTCTTTTACAATGGATACCTAGTAATTTCAAATAAATGGCTACACAGTAGGTAATGCATATACAAACCTTAACCAAAATATTACCATGGGCATGTAATTTACTGTTATCAGGTTACTGTAAGTTTATAAATCTACTGAATGAAGGGGGTGGCTTGCTGTTCCTCATTGCACTTAATCTTGTCATGTTTTGAATTTCATTCATGGCTGATGTAAAGACCTAAATGAATAACAATCTTTTTTTTATTACAGTGGGAAAACTTGGCCGCCACAGTGGGTGACAAAGGAGAGCGCCAACGGCAATTAAGAAAATTTGAATTAAGACATGTTCAATGTCATTGATTTGTTTTATAAGCTGCCAAACTGTAAGAAAATGTTTACGTTTCCAATTGTATGTTGTATGTATGTGTATGTTGTGTACACAATATATTAAAAATTTCAAAAGCCTGAAAGACTCCCACTTTGTCTCTTATCTTTCGTTCACACACAGGTAGATAGATAGATATTGCATACTTCCAAGAAATTGAATAAAATTAACTAACCTCCAAGCAGACAAGAACTTGATCATAAACCAGAAATAAGTTATTACTAAGACCAGACATGTGGTGGCAGCACTGTGTATGTCATAACAAAAGTCATCAGTGGTACATTCTGAAATGCCTGGCTATTTATTGAAATATCGTGGTCGAGGAGTAATATTACAAATAACATAATAATTACATATTCTTTCAAAGTGAAATATTTCAAACAGTTAACAATGATTCCAACAAGCAAGCTGAAAGGGTTTCCTCTTCTCCTCGATGGGGCCCTGACGCGTAAAGGTCAAAACCCACCAATGAGATCGCACCACACAGGAAGTTAAATGCACAGAGGATCCGGTAGATTTCGAAATAAAACACAGCGGACAAACATCCGATCGTAAATCATCACTTTGTCATTAGTTTCTCCCGTGCCAGGAAAGCATCAACCAGGAATATGGCATCGTCAGGTTCAAGATGATTCATTTATTTAGCTTGGTCAAGTTGTTTTACCACGCTTCCTTTTCCTCCTCTTTTACCTTTTCCAGATAATTTCTAATATATAATACGTAGACTGGCTGTGCCTTTTCCGGCTTCTTCTCCCTCGTTTCTTCTTCTTCGTTTCTTCTGCTTCTTCTTCTTCTTCTTCTTCGTGGGGCCCTAACGCGTAAAGGTCAAAACCCACCAATGCGATCGCACCACACAGGAAGTTAAATGCACAGAGGATCCGGTAGATTTCGAAATAAAACACAGCGGACAAACATCCGATCGTAAATCATCACTTTATCAGCATTAGTTCCTCCCGTGCCATGTATTGATCAGCAAATCAACCTCAGACGCAACGCATGCAGTGGGCGAGGGTTTGAACCGTCAGACGGAGCGAAATCGCAAGGGAGTCCTATGTGAAATCTGGGGCCACTGCTAATGCTAGGTGATAGCAGCGTCCATAGCCACCAAAACGTTGCAGTGTCACATTATCCTGGCGAGATCTGAAAATTCTTCACAAAAACGAGCAAGCGAGTGATTATGTACATTCACTGAGTAAATACTATGAAAATAAAATATATGTTTCTCGCTAGAAATGTAATCAAAACGCATTTTTATGCAGAAACGAACTCAAAATATTGGTTTTTCCACTAAAAATGAGAGAAACGTCAGCCATGTTTTTTGTTCTCACGGCCGGAATCTTGAAGGTCACGTGACTTGGACGCAAACCAATAGGAAGAGTATAAGCAGAAAAATGTAACAGTAACACAAAAAAGGGGCCATTATTGTAGTCCTTCTACGTTTTTGCACTTTGGACCAACGTAGCCAAGGTACGTTTTTCTATGAGACTGGGTTGGAAGGAGTCGTTCTCGGCTTTTCTGTCTGATGGGTGTGTGTCTTTGGTGGGCAGCGACAGTTCTGTACCTGTAAAAATCCTAAGGGATACTGCTGCTTTTAATTCATATATTGTGAGTTCGGTGTTGCCATTTTCTCATCAATCTGATACAGGAGATTATGTCCTCATGAGAGGCATGAGTTTGACAGTGTCACCTGTTCCATTGCACAAATTTGTGTTAAACTGTGGGTTGGTCCAGGGTGAGGTTGCTATGGCGGTGCGCCCCGCATTGCCTATTGATGGCGTAGATATCATTCTAGGGAATGATCTGGCAGGCAGTCGTGTGTGGGCTAAGAGTTCACCACCGCCAATTGTGACTACTTCACCCTTGGTTACAGGAGAGCTGGATGGAGGTGCTCAGGGGTTTCCTGAGGTGTTCAGCTTGTGCAGTAACACGGGCCATGTGCCATGCTGAACGGGACCTTGACCAGATTGAAAAGGGTGACAAGGAGACATTCCCGGTGTCCTTTCCTGATCCTCTTTTGTCTGTTTCCTGCAGTGACCTCATGGCAGAACAGAGAGCAGATTCATCTTTGGCATCACTGTATGACAGGGTTGTCACTGTTGCAGATGGAAGGAGCGCTGCTAATGGTTATTTTGTGCAGGATGGATTGTTGGTGAGGAAGTGGATGCCACATGGTGACAATTTTGTTGGTGATCCAGTGTTGCAGGTTGTTGTCCCGACTAAATTTCGCACTGAGGTTCTGAAGGCCGCCCATGATCACTGTGGGCATTTGGGAGTGCGTAAAACATATGTATATATTTTGCGTTACTTTTTCTGGCCTCGTGTGAAGAGTGATGTGTCCAGCTACATCAGAACATGTTCTACATGTCGGCTAACTGGGAAACCAAATCAGGGAATTAAGCCAGCTCCACTGTACCCTATTCCAGCTATTGCACAACCATTTGAGCATCTGATTGTAGACTGTGTGAGCCCTTTACATTGTTCTAAATCAGGTAGTAAATACTTACTGACCGTCATGTGTCGGAGTACAAGGTACCCGGCTGCCTATCCATTGCGTAGCATTACTGCTAAGTCGGTGGTAAAGGCGCTCACGCAGTTCATCTCCATTTTCGGTATACCAAAAGTAATTCAGAGTGATCAGGGCTCAAATTTTTCTTCTCGACTGTTTGCTCAAGTGCTAAAGCAGTTAAGGGTTAAACATAACCAGGCTTCCGCATATCATCCTCAGAGTCAAGGGGCCCTGGAAAGATTTCACCAGACTTTGAAGTCTCTGTTGCGTGGGTATTGCGTTGAGATGAACCAGGACTGGGAAGAGGGGCTTCCATGGTTGCTGCTAGCCGCTAGGGAGGTGGAGCAAGAGAGCACGGGTTTCAGCCCCAACGAACTTGTTTTCGGGCACATGGTGCGTGGGCCGTTGACTTTGGTGCATGATCCTGTTGCAAAACAAGAACCGCCTGTAAATTTGATTGATTACATTAATGGTTTTTGACATCGGTTGTATGCAGCAGGAGAATTGGCTAAGGAAAAGTTGGCCTCTGCACAGGTAAAAATGAAGCGTCTGTATGACCGGAAAGCTGGGCAGCATCAGTTTAGTCCTGGTGATTGCGTGTTAGCTTTGTTGCCTATGGTGACTTCTCCATTTCAAGCAAAATTCACTGGTCCTTTCACAGTGTTGCGGCAGGTTTCAGAGCAGAACTACTTGTTGTCAACACCTGAACGTAGGAAATCGACTCAACTCTGCCATGTTAATCTGTTGAAACCCTGTTTTGAGCGTGCGCCACCGGTTTCTGATTCTAGTGGCAAGGAGCAGGACCGGTCGGTAAGGTCAGTTTCGGTGGCAGCGACAGTGGAAAGCGGTTCTCCACAGCATTCGGTTGTGCAGGAGGACAATGGTGTGACCCCACCGGATGAGAGTTTGCTGCGAGGTCGGTTAAAAAACTCTGAGACGCTGCGTAACCTAGACACTTTGCTTGGTCAGCTGTCAGTTGAGAGGCGTGCTGAGTTGTCTACGCTAATTGCCAGCTATCATGGGCTGTTTGGTGATACACCGAGCCAAACGCATTTGATTGAACATGACATTGTTGTAGGTGATGCACAGCCTATCCGCCAGCGTTTTTATCGGGTGTCTGAGGGAAAACGTAAGGTGATGGAATCAGAAATAAAGTACATGCTTGAGAATGGTATTGCAGAGCCCTCGTCGTCTAGTTGGGCATCCCCTTGCTTGTTGGTGGATAAGTCTGATAAGAGTCCTCGGTTTTGTACAGACTATCGGAAGGTAAACAGAGTTACCAAGCCTGATGCATTTCCACTGCCGCGCATGGAAGATTGTGTGGATCAGGTTGGTTCAGCACAGTATGTCAGCAAATTTGATTTGCTGAAGGGTTACTGGCAAGTACCGCTGTCAAAACGAGCAAAGGAGATTTCTGCTTGTATCACACCCTTTGGCTTGTTTTCCTACAATGTGATGAGCTTTGGACTGCGGAATGCACCTGCAACGTTCCAGCGGTTAATGAATATTGTTGTGTCTGGGCTTGAAGGATGTGCCGTTTACGTGGATGACGTTGTGGTTTATAGCAATACCTGGGAGGAGCATTTGGTTCGCATCAGGACGTTGTTTTCAAGAACGTCTGAGTGAAGCGCGTCTTACTGTAAATTTGGCAAAGTGTGAGTTTGCTAAGGCTACTGTCACCTACCTTGGTAAAGTAGTGGGTCAGGGGCAAGTGCGGCCAGTGCAAGCAAAGTCTCTGCTATAGCAAAGTATCCTGTGCCAGCCAATAAAAAGGAACTGCAACGTTTTCTTGGTCTGGTGGGCTATTACCGCAGTTTCTGCAAAAGCTTCTCAACTGTGGCAGCCCCTTTAACAGATTTGTTAAAGGGAAAAGCGAAATACATCTGGTCGTTGGCCTGTCAGCAAGCTTTTGAGAACATTAAAAATGTTCTGTCCTCTCCTCCCATTCTAGCTGCTCCGCAAATGGATAATCCTTTTATTCTACATGTAGATGCGAGCGACGTGGGGGTAGGTGCTGTCTTGTCCCAAAATGATGATGGTGGAGTTGAACGACCGGTGACTTTCTACTCCAAGAAATGTAATTCCTTTCAGAGGAACTATTCTGTCATCGAGAAGGAAACGCTAGCACTCATCTGGGCGTTACAGCATTTTGAAGTCTACATTGATTTTGGTAGCATCCCCTTGGTGGTTTATACAGATCACAATCCTATCACCTTTTTGTAGTCTCTACATTGCCCAAACCGTAGATTGATGAGATGGGTTTTGTTCCTGCAGCCTTATTGTTTGGACATCCGTCACATAAAAGGCTCTAGTAATGTTGTGGCAGATGCTTTGTCGAGAACACCTCGCTCTTAGATTCACTTGTAATGTTAAATTTTCCTGGTTTCATGTCTCTTTGCTGTACTCTTAAACTGCTTCTCCAGGCGCCGGAGTTGCTGGGTCACAGTGGGGTCTGCTTGGTGGCCAGGTATGTTCTTCTGAGCGGGTCAGTATTATACCAACGGTTGAACTGGATTATTTGAGGGTGGTTTTGTATGTCGTTGGTAGGATTCCTTGTAAATATTTGGTTAAAAACGAGGGCTATACTTCTATAAAAAAAAAGGTAGTGCATTTATTCTCTTTAGTGGTTATGAGTAGATCGTTCCTGGGGGGAATCCCCTTTTTAAGGGGGAGGGTGTGACGACCCCACCACTCCACTAGGGGCCTCTGTGTTCTTTGCTGCTTTGCTCTCCCTTTGCAGGTTCCAGGTCGTGGGAGGGTCATCTTCTTGATGAGACACCTGGCTGGTGTGCTGTCTATATAATGCTCACCCTTCTGCAGATCTGGGCTGGCTCTTGCTGCTGCAGCCATTGCTTTGTTCTATTTGTTTGCCACACACTCACACACATGCTTACACTACTGATTACTGACATTTATATATGTTCTGTTGTTTATGGTCTTGGTTGGTTGTGAATAAATGTTAAGTTAATTTCACTCGATAGTCTGGTCTCCCATCTTTGCCACAGTCAAGAGCCGGGCTGTGACAAACGAAACAATACAACACTACACAGAAACGAAACACTACAACACTACACAGAAAAACAAACACTACAACACTACACAGACACGAAACACTACATCCTCGCATATTAAACCATAAAACACTAGATCGAAGAGGAGGTGCTGGGGGAGGAGCTTGAGGATGAGCAAGAGGAGGAGGAGGCAGGTGAGGATGAGGGTGAGAAGGCAGGGGAGCAGGTAAGAGAGGAGCTTGGAGAGGAAGAGGTGAAAGAGAAGAGGGTAGGAGGGGAACCTGAGGAAAAAGGTTTGGGAGGGGAAAACCTGGGTGTTGAGCTCCCCAAGGAGCTGCTGGAGGAGGCGGGAGACGGGACACTCCTCAGAATCAGCCTGGCGTCTGGCAGGAGGACGGAAGTCCCAGTGAAGCGCCCAACAGTCTAAGGACAGTAACAAACCCAACCTTTAAGCTTTTATTGCATTTAAAAATGAAAATCATAATATCATCATAAAAGGACTTTCTGGAAGAAAATACTCACATCCTGAAACATAAATTGTCACCACAAACTCTTAAAAGTCACAGTCAAAGCAGCCACAAACACATTTCTAGAAATAGTTTGCATTCAAATCTATGAAAAACCATGTGAATCTGATTCCACCGACACTTACTTTGGATTATTCGGGCTTGGTGATTTATAATGAGCAACTGGTTGCAGCGCTTGTACATTTATGTTCAACTAGAAAATGTATTTCCTGCAGAAATACGTGGAAATGCTTTAATGCTGAAGCAACACTGAAAACAAAGCTGAATATTTGAAGAAAATATTAAAAAAGCAGAATATTTGAAGAAAATATTTAAAAAGCTGAATATTTCAAGAGAATATTCAAAAAGCTGAATAAGTGCAAAAGTATGAAAAAGCTGAATATTTGAAGAGAATATTAAAAAAAGCTGAATATGCAAAAAGTTTGAAAATCTGAATAGCTGAAGAGAATATTCAAAAAGCTGAATATGTGCAAAATTATGAAAAAAGCTCAATATTTGAAAATAATATTAACAAAGCTTAATATCTGCAAATGTATGAAATAAGCTAAATAGCTGAACAAATATGAAAAACCTGAATATTTGAAAAGAATATGAAAGGGAAAAAAATGTTGAAGACACGTTGAAATGTCCTTAAAGAGCTGAACATTTTAATATTTGAATGTTCCTTTTGATTGTAGTATTAGTAGGGTACTAATAGAAGTAGTAGGAGTAGTATCAGTAGTAGTAGTAGTAGTAGCAGTAATACTAGTAGTATTAGTAAAAGTAGTATTAGTAGTAGCAGTAGTATTAGCAGTAGTACTAGTAATATTAGTACAAGTATTAGTAGTATTAGTAGTAGAAGTAGAAGTACTACTAGTACTAGTAATATTAGTACAAGTATTAGTAGTATTAATAGTAGCAGTAGTATTAGCAGTAGTACTAGTAATATTAGTACAAGTATTAGTAGTATTAGTAGTAGTAGAAGTAGAAGTACTAGTAGTAGTAGTCCTAGTACTATTACAAGTAGTGGAGGTAGTATTAGTAGTAAACTAGAAGTAGTACTAGTACTAGTACAAGTACAAGTAGTGGACATGGTATCAGTAGTAGGCTAGTAGCAAAAGGAGTAGTAGTACGAGTAAAAGTTCAAGTAGTGGACGTAGTATCAGTAGTAGAAGTAGTAGTAGTAGTAGTAGTAGTACTACTACAAGTAGTGGAGGTAGTATCAGTAGTAGGCTAGTAGTAGTAGTAGTAGTACTATTACAAGTAGTGGACATAGTATCAGTAGTAGTACTAGTACAAGTTCAAGTAGTGGACGTAGTATCAGTAGTAGAAGAAGTAGTAGTAGTAGTAGTACTACTACAAGTAGTGGAGGAAGTATCAGTAGTAGGCTAGTAGTAGAAGTATTAGAAGTAGTATCAGTAGTAGGCTAGTAGTAGTAGTATTAGTAGTAGTACTATTACAAGTAGTGGACATAGTATCAGTAGTAGGCTAGTAGTAGTAGTATTAGTAGTAGTACTATGACAAGTAGTGGACATAGTATCAGTAGTAGGCTAGTAGTAGTAGTATTAGTAGTAGTACTATGACAAGTAGTGGACATAGTATCAGTAGTAGGCTAGTAGTAGCAGTAGTAGTAGTACTAGTACAAGTACGAGCAGTGGACGTAGTATCAGTAGTAGGCTAGTAGTAGAAGTAGTAGTAGTAGTAGTAGTCAGACAGACAGAGAGTGAGACAGAGAGAGATAGACAGACTTGTGTATACATTTTAAAGTTTAAATGGAGTTTCTAGGTGAAAGTATACCTGAGCAGAAGATGTTTGACAAAAAAAACTACAAATCCCACTGACTGCTCCTGTCTGCCGCTCCTGTCCGCCAATCAGAGCACACCTGCTGTCACTTCTAAAGATCAAAGCCACAGAGATCAAAGCCATCTACGCGCCTGTGTAACTGTCTAGAGCCTGTCTCTATTCCTCCATTTCGGCTTTGCGGAGGGTCCGAACAAAAGCTTCTCACGCTCACACCGAAACTCGTATCGCCAAAATTTCCGCACCGTTAGCGCTACAAGACTCTGCTGAAGACACTGATCACTTTTATTTTTTCCTAGTCTCAGAAATGTGGACACTAGGGCGAGTTAGAAATGCTGCTCATTTCAGGTGTCTTTGAAAATCTGTTTCTCAATTAGTATTGTAAGTCAATGGGGAGAAAAACCGACGTGGCCGCGCTTAGAGGTTGCTAGTTCAAATTCTGTAAATCTCACAGAGTTTTTGATCACATTGTGAGAGACAGGACAAGTTTGTCTACAAAATTGGAAAATATCACCTCTGTAGAGTGAAAATTGTGGCCGGGAGGAGTTTGGAAAGAAAAAAAAGTGTCTTGGGCTGCTCTCACACTCTAAGCGATGATGTCACCCACTCTAGCACGCGCAATACACACCCATTATAAACTCTGATGAGGTCTGAAAAAACCATAAAACATAAACTGTGATTATAGAAAAACTGTAAAAGATATCAAAAAACTGAATAAGAATTTAATAGTTCAAAGTCTTGTGGGTTGTTTAAAGTTTAAATAGAGTCTGTAGGTGGAAGTATGTGAAACTAGTCGGAGTTCAAAGATGAGGATGTTAAAGAGGTTTTTAGGCTGATCTCCATAGGAATGCATTGAAAAAAAAATATGGAAAAGGCTGAATATATGAAAAAGTATGAAAGGCAGAAAAAAGGTTGAAAATCAGCACAAAAGAGCTGAAAAAGCTGAACATTTTGATAGTTGAATGGTTTTTGTAGCTGAAAGTATGCAGAAGCTAGAGACGGCCAAAAAACGTACGGAAGAAGAATAATAAACAAAATGGCCGAACAGGATAACATAGGTTGGAAATGCTTTAAAGCATTTCCACCAATCAGGTATTGCTCATGTGGCTCCCCTGTATATTCACACCTAAGTAGAATGCAAAGGGATGAATGACATGTTGCCCCAGTGAAATGGGATATTTGAGCAGCGTACAGTTACATTATAAATGTGCTTAATATAAGAAAAGTGATGACCGAGCCAGCAGAGTTTATGGGGGGACTGGAGGGGCGGTGCTACACTTCTGCAATGTCACAGTCTCATGCCGAAAAGCGCCCTAAATATTAAAATATGCGTGCTTATTGACCATCATACACCATGTGCGTAATCGCCATGAGGACACGCCCTCCTCCGATATATATAAGAAATTCTGTAGATTCAGGTTCATTCTCAGGAAACTGCACCATTTTCAGGAACTTGTGTAGGATTGCACACCGGAGTGGGGTCAGAAGATTGCCAACCAGGTTACATGAGATATATGTGTATATGGGAACAGCAGTGGGAAGCTACAGAATGATTTAAAAACATGATTATCATAATGGTGGACCCGCCCTTTAAAGACAAGCTGAAATGAAAAACGTGATTTTAACCGCACGTACTTAAATCAGCTAGTACCAACGAGAGAGAGAAGGTGGTGAGCTAATCTTTTGAATCATCAAATTCCTCCCGACCTTATGTCTTGCCTGTGTTTCCTTGTTTCCTGTTTTACTGGGAAATAAGATTGTCTGTATGCCAGTCAATCTGAATGAACAAGGAGACAGGTGAATGATGATTCATGGTTGTGGTTGTACCCAAGAAAAAAGTGGACCGTGTATATACTGCATATACTGTATATATACAGTATATATTTAAAAAAATTGTGAAATGTTAACATAAAACAAATACAATTCTGGTAGACTTACTAAATAGTTGGAAATATTATATTATATCGACACAAGCTGAAGATTCCGTGCCATTCACACCCATTATAACATCTGAAACTTCACCAAACTCAAACTGCGATATCGGGAAAACCGTATGGACCATCGACATGAATGTTTGACCCAATAAAGTCCACAGTCTTGTGAACGTTTTAAACGTTTAATCACGTTTGGAAGTTAAAGTATGGCGAACTTTTGGGGTGCTGAAGTCGATGAAAAACCAAAAAAACAATGTACACATGTTTAAGGGCAGCGGTTACTATGGCAACCTGAAAGTTCTTTTCTTTTTTTTTCATTTTGGAATGTACAATGTGCTTTGATGTCTTGATGTCTTTGATGACTGGTGACATCACGTGACCCTGGACTGTATAAATACAAGCAGCGACCAGAACTCATCGTGGAGTTTTTGGAGTTTGGAGAGAGAGAGAGCTTTAGAGAGATAGTGATTGAGAGTGAATAGATAGTGATATTTTGAACTTTTTGCAACTTTGTGAGAGGAACGAAATTTAATCTACGTTCAAACAGATAGTGACAGAACTTTTACATCTGGAGCGGGCTGTCTCCACCAGTCTGCTCTTCTCGTCCATCTGTTCATCGGCGAAAGCCAGTTTACATTGTACCGTCTTGTAAACTATCATTCCTGCAGCCAAGATGCAGCAGGGAAACAGCAGGAGGACTTGTGTCCAACTGACCCCTCAGGAGACCATCAACCAGCTGCGTGAGCAACTGCGTGAGCAGAAGCGAATCAACGCTGAAGAGTACGGCATTAGGATGGGGCTCACTGAGGAGCTCAAACGGCAAAAGACCCTGAAGGAAATGCACATCAATCGGGGCAAGGCCATCCGTGGCGAACTGGAGATGCTCAAGAAGGCAAGTGAGCCAGAGACTCTGAATAAAATGGAGATCGCCTCTGCAGTCCATTGCACCGTGAAGATAAAGAAGAAGAAAGATCTTCAGAGGGAGCATGAGGACCTCAAGGTGTCTCATTTAATCCTCCAGGAAAAGTTTGAACAGCAGGAGAAGGCTATCGAGAGCCTCAGGCAGGAGAACTTTGAAAAGGAGGAGGAATTGGAGTACTTGAAAGTACAGGCCTCAATCAACCTGGAGACAACCATTAATCTCCAGGCTGAGGTGAAGGTCGCCCAAGGCCTCAGAGATCAACTAGTTCATCTGCAAGAAGAGCTTGATCAGAGTACTCTGCGCCATGACCTCGCGAAAGAGGCCCTGATAAAACAAGCCTCCGCCAACCAGCAGTTGGTAAATGACCTCCAGACCGCCACGGAGGACAACAAGGACCTCCAAGCTGATTTATCTGAAAAGACCCTGGACCAGGAGCTGGCGAAGGAGGCCCTGATAAAACAGGTCTCCACCAACCATCAGCTATCAAATGACCTCCAGACTGCTGAGGAGGACAACAAAGACCTCCGAGCTGAATTCGTTCAGCTAAAGGCAGATCTCCAGGAGAGGACCCTGGACCAGGAGCTGGCGAAGGAGGCCCTGATAAAACAGGTCTCAACCAACCAGCAGCTCTCAGATGACCTCCAGACTGCGGAGGAGGACAACAAGGACCTCCGAGCTGAATTATCTCAGCTAAAGGCAGAACTCCAGCAGAGGACCCAGGAGCTGGCGAAGGAACCAGAAGACATCGAGGCTGTGAATGGTGCTGATCTTCAGGGAGCTGAGGAGCTGCACCAGACCTCACCCGGCCAACTGGTGACTGAGCTCCAGGTCGAAAGCCTCGAGCAGAGTCTTCCTTGTGTGGAGCTGCCAGAGGAGGTGCAGCCCCCCAAGAAGAAGAAATCTCTTTTCAAGAGGTTCCGACACAGCATCGGTCTGCGCAAAAGGCGTTGAACTGGTGCTGTGTCCTAATTTGGCCCTAACTTTATCATTCGGAAAATAATATATGCTGTAAAAAAATACAGCTATATATTATTGTAAAAAAAAGGGCGGCACAGTGAATTGTACTGTGTCGTGTGGGTTTTCTCCGGGAGCGCCGGTTTCCCCCCACTAGAAAAAAAACAATTTGGCCCCAAATTAAATATCTCCTCATCCCCTCCCATATTACCCCCTCCCATGTGGGTGCTCCGGTTTCCCACAACCAAAAAAAAAAACCTTTGCTGCTTGAGCAGCAGCGAATCAATGCTGAAGAGAACAGCATTAGGGTGAACCTCACTGAGGAGCTCAAACGTGGAGCAGGCGATGGAGGCCCTGAGAAAACAGGTCTCCACCAACCAGCAGCTCTCAGATGACCTCCAGACTGCCGAGGAGGACAACAAGGACCTCCGAGCTGAATAATCTCAGCTAAAGGCAGAACTCCAGCAGAGGACCCTGGACCAGGAGCTGGCGAAGGAACCAGAAGACATCGAGGTTGTGAATGGTGGTGCTCTTCAGTGAGCTGAGGAGCTGCACCAGACCTCACCCGACCAACTGGTGACTGAGCTCCAGGTCGAAAGCCTCGAGCAGAGTCTTCCTTGGGTGGAGCTGCCAGAGGAGGTGCAGCCCCCCAAGAAGAAGAAATCTCTCTTCAAGAGGTTCCGACACAGCATCGGTCTGCGCAAAAGACGTTGAACTGGTGCTGTGTCCTAATTTGGCCCTAAATTTATAATTCAGAAAATAATATATGCTGTAAAAAAATACAGCTATATATAATTATAAAAAAAAGGGCGGCCAAATTAAATATCTCCTCAACCCCTCCCATATTATCCCCTCCCCTGTGGGTTTTACTCCGGGTGCTCCGGTTTCCCACAACCAAAAAAAAAAACCTTTCCGGGAACCATCACCTTAACGCGGTGGAGAGGTTTGCGTGTCCCTATGACCCTGAGGCCTGTGTTGTCTGGAGCTTTGTGCTCCTGGTGGGGTTTCCCATGGCAAATTGGTCTCAGGTGAGGGGCCAGACTAAGAATGGTTCAAAAGACTCCCATGAATAACCTAGGAAGAAGAGGAGTGACCCGGCCTGGAGGAAGCCCGGAGCTCCCGTCTGGAGCCAGGCCCAGAGGGAGGGCCCGTCAGCGAGTGCCTGGTGGCCGTCTTGCCACGGAGCGCGGCCGGGCGCAGCATAAGAAGAAGAAGAAGAAGAAGAAGAAGAAGAAGAAGAAGAAGAAGAAGAAGAAGCGACGTGGCAGTTATAAGAACATTCACTTTATATATAAAAATAAATGAAGTTAAAATATTCCCTTTGATAGAAAAGGAAAAAACACTTGAATGCTCTGTCTGAGTTAATAGTCCTTCGGTTCAGGGAGTATTTACCCCATAAATATATAAAATAAAATAAAAATAATCACCCATCAGATGTTTTATAAAAGAGTCTTTCAATTGTCCTTTCAAAATAAAATGCCCTTCCCGTGTGAAAGCTGTGTTACTACTACAAGTAGTGGAGGAAGTATCAGTAGTAGGCTAGTAGTAGAAGTATTAGAAGTAGTATCAGTAGTAGGCTAGTAGTAGAAGTAGTAGTAGTAGTAGTACTAGTACTACTACAAGTAGTGGAGGTAGTATCAGTAGTAGGCTAGTAGTAGTAGTATTAGTAGTAGTACTATTACAAGTAGTGGACATAGTATCAGTAGTAGGCTAGTAGTAGTAGTATTAGTAGTAGTACTATGACAAGTAGTGGACATAGTATCAGTAGTAGGCTAGTAGTAGTAGTATTAGTAGTAGTACTATGACAAGTAGTGGACATAGTATCAGTAGTAGGCTAGTAGTAGCAGTAGTAGTAGTACTAGTACAAGTACGAGCAGTGGACGTAGTATCAGTAGTAGGCTAGTAGTAGAAGTAGTAGTAGTAGTAGTAGTCAGACAGACAGAGAGTGAGACAGAGAGAGATAGACAGACTTGTGTATACATTTTAAAGTTTAAATGGAGTTTCTAGGTGAAAGTATACCTGAGCAGAAGATGTTTGACAAAAAAAACTACAAATCCCACTGACTGCTCCTGTCTGCCGCTCCTGTCCGCCAATCAGAGCACACCTGCTGTCACTTCTAAAGATCAAAGCCACAGAGATCAAAGCCATCTACGCGCCTGTGTAACTGTCTAGAGCCTGTCTCTATTCCTCCATTTCGGCTTTGCGGAGGGTCCGAACAAAAGCTTCTCACGCTCACACCGAAACTCGTATCGCCAAAATTTCCGCACCGTTAGCGCTACAAGACTCTGCTGAAGACACTGATCACTTTTATTTTTTCCTAGTCTCAGAAATGTGGACACTAGGGCGAGTTAGAAATGCTGCTCATTTCAGGTTTCTTTGAAAATCTGTTTCTCAATTAGTATTGTAAGTCAATGGGGAGAAAAACCGACGTGGCCGCGCTTAGAGGTTGCTAGTTCAAATTCTGTAAATCTCACAGAGTTTTTGATCACATTGTGAGAGACAGGACAAGTTTGTCTACAAAATTGGAAAATATCACCTCTGTAGAGTGAAAATTGTGGCCGGGAGGAGTTTGGAAAGAAAAAAAAGCTGAAGTGTCTTGGGCTGCTCTCACACTCTAAGCGATGATGTCACCCACTCTAGCACGCGCAATACACACCCATTATAAACTCTGATGAGGTCTGAAAAAACCATAAAACATAAACTGTGATTATAGAAAAACTGTAAAAGATATCAAAAAACTGAATAAGAATTTAATAGTTCAAAGTCTTGTAGGTTGTTTAAAGTTTAAATGGAGTCTGTAGGTGGAAGTATGTGAAACTAGTCGGAGTTCAAAGATGAGGATGTTAAAGAGGTTTTTAGGCTGATCTCCATAGGAATGCATTGAAAAAAAAATATGGAAAAGGCTGAATATATGAAAAAGTATGAAAGGCAGAAAAAAGGTTGAAAATCAGCACAAAAGAGCTGAAAAAGCTGAACATTTTGATAGTTGAATGGTTTTTGTAGCTGAAAGTATGCAGAAGCTAGAGACGGCCAAAAAACGTACGGAAGAAGAATAATAAACAAAATGGCCGAACAGGATAACATAGGTTGGAAATGCTTGAAAGCATTTCCACCAATTATGTTTGATGTTTGAGTCAGTATTCATATTGTTGACTATACTGAGGAGAAAATTGAATAAATATTCCAATATAGCCTTGAATTCATGGATTTCTATTTAAATGTTTTCAGCTGGAAAATAAAAAAATTGGGGTTTGAATGAAATTATTAATGATCAGAGCAGCTGGACACTGTGGACGGTTATTCGGGTGTTTATACACTTCAGGTTGGTCAAAAGTCTGTCAGCTGAAATACTTCTCAGTTTGTCGTCGCGCAGTGAAACTTGGCGTCTTTCATCCAAAATGGCCACAGCGACCTTCTGACCCCACAACTCATCATCATCATAATCATCATCCCGGGCACACGCTGCAGGATACGGTGTCATCGCGGAGGCAGCACGCACACGCAGTCACATCCGTTCAGTTAACAGATCTCTCTCTGGTCTAGGGGTGGGCGATACACCGAAAATGTACCGATACCGAAATTTACGACGACAACCGACGTCATTTTGCCCATGTCGGTATATTCGGTTTAAAAAAAGAAAAAAGAAAAGTCGTTTTTTTTTCTTGTTTGGCTGTGTGTGTAGGTAGGCTACCAGTATGTTCATGTCCCTTTAAGACGCTCGGCTGTACTGTACTACGTATACAGCGTGTGCAGTCACGTGACTCCACCCCATCCAGTCTGTAACAAGAAGGGAAAGTGTGGGTGAAGGTGCGTGTCCACAGGCAGCGGTGTTTCCCCGCGTCCCATTCATTGTCTATGTGAAAAGCTGTGCAATGCATTCTGGTAGCGTCGCGGCGAATGTCGAGAGACGCGCGCGAGTTGGCCGCTCCTCATTTGCCGCTCCTCATTTGCCGCTCCTCATTTGCCTAAAGTTGAAGTCGAATCTACTTTATGCTAATCAGAGGCGCCGGGCTCGACTCGCCGCCTCGGGAACGCTCGCGAACGCTCGCAAAAATATGTTGTTTAAAGGAGAGCGCCTGTCAATCACGCATTACACGCGTTTAAAATCGCCCCTGTGGACACGCACCTTGAGACGAAAATGGAGCCCGCCGGTTTTAACGATGAAGCGGCTGCTGCCGCGGCAGCCGAAGTAAATCTGGTCGAGGAGGAAGAGCACCTCGTTCCCAAAAGAAATGCGTCATCGATCGTTTGGCAACATTTTGGGTTCAGCGAGGACGATGACGATCAGAAAAATGTGAAATGTAAACTTGTTTCTCCCGTTATTTCTCCCGTTATAGAGAACCTGATTACTTGACAACTCCATATTTTGAATTTGTTTATAGAGACTATATTTTTAATACTTTTTTATTTTATACTACCAAATAAATAATATAAATCTTAACTACAGTGTAGTTTTACAGTCCTTTAAAGTGGCATTTTTTTAGGCGCGGGGGGGGGGGGGGGGGGGTTATTTATCGTTCATTTATCGTTATCGAGGTGAGTTCCTCAATATATCGTGATATTGATTTGAGGTCATATCGCCCAGCCCTACTCTGGTCCCTCGAAGACAAAAAAGCAACAAGCAGCGACGTGCATCTCGGTGGACGTCCGGCCCAGTTCGGTAATTCGGTAATCTGAAGTCAAACGTTTTTCAAACACAAATATCATAGACTACGAGCTACAAGGACCAAAACCAGCTTTTTTTTACAAGAATAAGCCGTCCTCCGAGCTGGACGGAGAACATGGATCTCTATGCACACAAGACAAGAGTAAGACGCTTTAACAAAACTCAATAACTCCACTGATATACAGTACAGAGACTAGAGACGTTCCAATACCATTTTTCCCTCCCGATACCAATTCTGATACCATGGGTATCGGCTGATACCGAGTACCAATACCAGTGTTTAAAAAGAAAAAGAAAAACATACTACGCCTGCATGACTGTGATATGATTATCATTGTGGTGAGGCCTGGCTCAGGTTAAACCCTTTGTAAAACATGAATGAATACAGCAAATGGAAGCTATTTATTTTTAAATGTATTTTTAAATAGAACAGTATAAAACAGTATGCAACAGCAACTTAACTAAATAAATAATGATTTAAAAAAAAATAAAGTGCAGCCACAATATTGTAAAACAAAAAGGCATTTAAATTTTAAATAGAACAGTATACACCAGTAGTGCTCTCTGTAATGTATAACAGTGGAGTTATTGATTTTGTTTTCAGCGTCTTCTTGTAATTTGCAGACGGTCCCTGCGCACCCGGCTGCCGGCTGCGCATAGAGATGAATGCTCTCCGTTCAGTTCGGAGGACGGCTTATTTATGTAAAAACAAATCGGGGTTTTGGTCCTTGTAGCTCGTAGTCTATGCTATTACGGTGGTACAGAGGCATCATTTGTGTTTGAAAAACCTTCCACTTCAGATTTATTGATCCCGGAAGTTCGAATCTGTAAATATATTTCCAACTTTACCGAACTGTCCGGGGTGACGTCACAGTTCCGCCGTTTCCATGGTACACTACACAACTAAAAGCCATGTTTGGCATTTTATGAAATATGGCCCCGGTGCCATCTTTGTTCACAAATCTCATGTAAGATGTGGAAGATTTGACGCCTTCAAACCAAAACAACACACTTTCCGACCACCACACTTCCTATTTCAACACTCCACCATCCCGCCATATTAAACACATTCTGTCCCACAAATATTACATTTACACTACGACATCCTCGAGCGAGTGTCTGCTTTCACCAAATGTGGGTTTTCCCACCAGTCCTCGTGAACTGATGTGAACTGTACTGCGGTCACGCCAGCCGCCGATTGAAAAAGCCCCGTCAAGCCAGCCGCCGCTTGAAATCTGTTGCGCATCTATGACTGCACTTACGGTACGGGTGCCCGACGTGGCCAAAATGGATGGGAAAGCAGTTTTTATACCCGGTGCAAAAGTTAAACATGAGGATAATTATAGGTTTGCTAATATTTTCAATGTGAAAAAATCAATAAATTTTGCTGTATGAATTTTTAATAAATTAAATTCAAAATCACTCCCAGTGTCAAAGTGCATCAAGGCGAATGAATAATTTCCTGATTTCAGAAATTGATTAAAATTATTCCAGAAGAGGTTTGCTAATATTTTCAATGGATTCTTCTTCAGAGTGACCCTGACTATTATTACTGCAAATATCAAGTAATTTTACTGTATGGTTTCATAATAAATTCAATTCAAAATCACTCCCACTGTCAAAGTGCATCAAGGCGAATGGATAAATTCCTGATTTCAGAAATTAATTAAAATTATTCCAGAAGAGGTTTGCTAATATTTTCAACCGATTCTTGTTCAGAGTGAACCCGACTATTATTGTACAAAATATCAAGTCATTTTACTGTATGGTTTCATAATAAATTCAATTCAAAATCACTCCCAGTGTCAAAGTGCATCAAGGCGAATGAATAATTTCCTGATTTCAGAAATTGATTAAAATTATTCCTTAAGAGGTTTGCTAATATTTTCAATGGAATCTTGTTCAGAGTGATCCTGACTATTATTATAGAAAATATCAAGACATTCTACTGTATGGTTTTATAATAAATTCAATTAAAAATCACTCCCACTGTCAAAGTGCATATTGGCTGGATACTTTCCTCATGATTTAAGACAGAGGTTTGCACATTTGTTTTCTTTATTGAAAACCCAAGAAATATATTTCTGAAAAATGACATAGGTCTTAGTATCAAATAAAAACAAGAATTGCCATATTTTACAGTAACGTCACAGTGTCGACTTCAAATGCAAAACTGAAGCCTTACATTTTTTTTCTTTTGGTTTAAACATAAATTTCTAACAGTAAAAACTCTATACATAGACAAAAATGTGATAAATAATGTTAGAAAATAAGAAATGTCAGATTTGACAACTGTTATAAAGTGTCGACCTCAAATGTAAAACTGAAGCCTTCAAATGTTTTTTTTTTTGCTTTTGTTGTAAACAAATACATTTCAAATAGTAACTACTCTCAACATAGACAAAAATGTAATAAATAATGTTTAAAAATAAAAATTCTAAGATTTGACAAATGTCATAAAGTGTCGACTTTAAATGCAAAACTGAAGTCTTCAAATGCTTCTTTTTTACTGTTGCTTCAAACATAAATAAACTTCTAATAGTAAAAACTCAACATCGACAAAAATGTGATGAATAATGTTTGAAAATGAGGTCATTCCGTGCCAACCCATGTACATGTCACCTCTCAGATTTTGCTGAAAAGCGGTTACCAGGTGGTAGCCTTTTGTTACCAAAGGAGGGAATCTGAAGTTTCAGGTCAATAGGCTCGTTCGGGATGGGCTTGGCTTGACTTGACTTGACTTATCACGCCGACGAGAGCTGCAGGTGTCTGAGGGGGCGGGCTCTAAAAGAGACGGCAGGCAAACGCCGTCAAGTCGGACAACAAAGTCAACGTGACTATAGTGCTCAAGCGATAGAACACAGCAGCAAACCAAAGAGGATATGTTTTATATATATATAAAACATATATATTACACACACACACACACACATACATATATACATAAATACATACACGCGCACACACACACGCAAGGCAACATGTGGAAGGCATTATTTTTTCCAGTATATTTGTATTATCATTCTATGTTTCTATTAACCAGACCTCACATATAATAGGCCTACTCACAACACAATGCACGGAACTTTAGATCAAGCCATGAGATCAATGCGACCAAAATAAAAAGTATCATTTCACCACAAGGTGGCCGCCGAGTGCGATCCTGAACACACGTCATTGAACTTTTAACCAATGAGAACCATTCCGCTGTAGCGGAGGTGTGGACAAGCCGGTTGCAGCCACCGTTCACCGCGCTGCCAAGCGCCGCAAGAAGCGGCTCTTAAAAACTTGTTCTCGCGATGTTTTGGGTCACGTGATATGGTCGCGACCCTGTGACGTCTTTGCAGTCGGCTGCTAAGTCGGACACAAATTCTAGCCATCATGCATCGCTTTCAACCCACAATACATCACGTTAGGTGGCGCGCTGCAGGCGGCTACATCAAGTCGAACGAGCCTAATATCTCAAGCGGTTTGCCCGTGGCATCCATTTGAATTTCAAGTGCCACACCCCTTTTTGACACATTGGAATTTCACATTTCATTTGTTGGCATTTTTGGAGGCCCATAACTTCTGTGCTCATAGTGATAGAAGGCTGAAAATTGGTCAGTTAGTTCATTGTAGTTTGTACTACACAATTTTGATTATTTTCACTTTTATTTATTATTCACTTTTAATTATTTTCACTTTTTGGGTGCTCCTAGCACCATGATGAATGATCATATTTATTCTAAACAGGATTATTTGTTATATTTGGGAACTTTGCTCTTGCCAAAATGAATTTGAAGGGTATGGTACCACTGGTGGGGGTTTTATGGGGGTCCAAAAACCCCCATAAAAATTTTGGAAAAAATGTCCAAAATAGTGCATTTTGACGAATAAAATTCATATTAAGGAGCTTCATAGTCAAAGGTTTGATTTCATTAAAAGAAAGAACAAATATGTATCTTTATCTGGTATAAATCCCATTAGGATCATCAAGTGCCCACGTGGTCATTTGGGGGTCCAAATATGGGGTTCCAAAAGAGTCACCTCTGCCCGGGAGGGTGTTTGGACCCCCATAAAACCCCCACCAGTGGTACCACACCCTTCAACACTGAAAAAAGGACACTAGCCTTCTCACGGATTTATGTAAACATCTTGGATCTGTTTAACACAACAGCCTCATGTTCTAAGCTTAAGCTTACTTGTATAGTGTAGAAACTACATGATATGGAGAGAGAGTAGGTGAATTTGTTCGGATCATGTTGGGATGAAGTGAGACAATAATGTAGCGATGTTAATTATCGCAATAACGCACGGGATCTCGTCATATGCGTTTTGCATTGTTGGTAAAAGGCGGGAAGGCAACCATTCGGCAACCATCTCCAACCGCTGGTACGAACGCCACTACTTTGGTCGGTAAGTCTGATTTTCTTGTTGAATATTTTAAAAAGTCTCAGCCAAATGTAGTTTAATGTCTTGAGAGTCACCATGTTACATTAATTTTAAATGATTGAGCTTACTTTGCTCACGTTTTATCAGCACGTGGTCATTTTTCCCCTTCTTTTTTAATTTTTATTTTAAATACAGCTAAAAAAAACTTTGCAACGCTCCTTTGGTCGTCTGTTTTAATTTGTTTTCCAACTGACACCGAACGAGAAGCCCCTGACTGCAGTGTGCAATTCACAGGCATGAGTTAACATGTGCGTGCATGAGAGACAGTGGGGGGAGGGGTAACTTAGCCTAGACGTTAATTAGCTCGCCCGGTGGAAATAATGCTCATTGATTCGAGTGGCAGCGATGCCAGATCCGGTGGAAACGGGGTGAGTCGCGAGCGACCGAGCGCACCGAGTCAACCTCGTTGCCGTTAACGAGAACCGAGCCGCGGCTCCAAAAGGCTCAGCAAGCCGCTGTGGCACGGCTGTTAGCTGTTAGCCGTTAGCACGTCATCCCCGGTGCCGTGTCAATATGCAGAGAGCCCAATATGCCGAACGCATGCACATACACTCAACAAAAATATAAACGCAACACTTGCTCCCATTTTTCATGAGATGGACTTAAAGATCTAAAATTCATTCCAGATACACAATATTACCATTTCTCTCAAACATTGTTCACAAATCTGTCTAAATGTGTGATAGTTAGCAGCCAGGACAGTGCCTGCAGTGTTCTTGGGTCCAGAGGGCTACGTTGGCTGTCATAAACGGCGAGTTGAGTGTCATCGCAAAACACATTGCTGACTGTTATCCAGTGGTTCTGTCTGATGTTAAACATCTGAACAAATTTCTTTTCAGGAGTCCCCACAATCCCTCCTTGTCCAATTGCGCTAAACAGTAAAACAGATTGAAATCCGTCAAGGTGGTCATGATCCTTGGCCATGAGGTAGCTGGCTTGATCCATGGCATCACTGGTCAACCAGTAGTCATGGTGAAGGATTTGTTGTAGTGCAGTGTTTCCCGCAGGAATTTTTTCAGCAGCGTTGGTGTGGTCCCCGAACCCACTAGGGGGGTCCGGGGGCATGCACCCCCGGGCGGAATTTTTTTGTAACCTTTACATTGGAATGCATGAATCTGGTGCACTTTGAGAGGAGAATATACACTTAAATCCTATTCAAACAGTCCTGTGTATTACTGTAGATGGGATTATTGGTGTTGTAACTTTGCCTTTTGTGTCTTCATTTACAGATTTTTATATTTTTGTATAGTAATATTTAACAAAATTCCTTCAAATTACCCTATATACATGTATTTGTAATGTTCAAAAAATATCACCTTGCATTATGCATTCAAATCGAAAATACAATTCTCATTAGCTTGAAAGTTTGCTTCCCTGATTTGCTTTACTAACCTCAGCTCCTCCATTGTCTCCTTCTGCCTTTTTTCTAATCACCCAGCTTTTTAGACTCATCTGCAAATGTAATATATATTATTTAACTATGTTACATATATACATTGTGCACAGTGCATCCCTTAAGAGTAGGGTTGGGCATCGAGATCCTAACCTCCGGTTCCGGAACCGTTAAGAAGCTGTTGGAATTGCGATCCTTTTTTTTCGGTTCTTAAACGTCCGCACTAGTTTGTTTGTTTTACTCCGCTCGCACTAGTTTGTTTGTATTACTCCGCCCGGCGTGCGGAGACTCCGCGATAGAACGATCAGTAACGAGTAGTCTAACGCGCTACTATTGCCAAACCAGTAGTCAGATTAAAGTTACTTATCCAAATACACGGCGCGTTACTATTTTTGTCAGTAAAAAAAAAGATCTGCTTTCTTCGTGCGTCTCGGGGGTGACGTATGTTAGCCGACACCTTCACGGACGGTCGCGTGTAGTCGGCTATACCGGCAGAAACGTAAACAATGCAGGGGGAGAGATACGCATTTTCCAGCTGGAAATACAAGCATTATTTCGACTTCATCTCAGCAAAAGATGGCAACATAAACGTTCGTTGTACACTCTGTGTTAACAACAAAGTGTTGTCTACTTTCAAGAATACAACGTCAAACTGGAAAAAACATTTAGAGTCACAGCATGGCACAACCACATTAAAAGAGCAGGTCCCGTCCGGTGACGGTGAAAAGGCGCAGCGTGTGAATAAACAAGACGAGTTCTCGATTTCACGGAGCTCCTGCCAACTCAGTCTGTGCTGAGATGCGAGCGGAGTCTCTATTGAGTGTTTAGTGGAGAAATGTCTCGCTGCTTGCTGGCCGCTCATACTTTAGGACTGTGCTCATCCTTGGTTTCATAAAACCAATCCTTGCTGCTCTAATGCCGGTTCAATATTCATAAAATGTTCATTCATGATGTTACTGCCATTACAATATGCAAACAATTATTTAAGTTAAGTGAAGTCAAGAGTACTACTTTTCAAAGTAACTGTGGCAACACTGGACCTGTTGACCTGCACCTCAAAGAATCGGAATCGAGAATCGTTTAGAACAGGAATCGAAACAGAGGATCGGAATCGGGATCGGAATCGGTAAAATCCAAACGATGCCCAACCCTACTTAAGAGCTTGTACCAGCCTTTCAACCTCTGAGCCCTAAGCCATTTTTGAGATGTTTTGGTTCGCCTGGATTTATTCTCTTATTAAGATTGCATTCATCACCCTTATAATGCATAGCTGTCAAGCTATCATTTATTTGGGTCACAACCTGGACTATCAGAATATGTGTGCTGCAGTGATGTCGTTTGAATGTAGGAAATTATCAATTAGACAGTAAAAAAAAAAAAAGCAAATAATATCTCACAATTATTTATTGATATGACACAAAAAAGGCAAATTGATTAAGCTTGTTATTGCTTAAAACACTTCTTCTTAGTCTTGGGAGTCAAAAAGTGATGAGAAAATTATAAAATAAATATAAGTTATACATAATAGAAACTATTCATGATCTTTTAAGGAGTCCTTAGGTTTTTTCCCTGCATTTATGCTAATGACCACATGCTTACAGGCGATTAGCATAAATCCCTAACTAAAATACGCGATGAAAACGGATTTTATATGGCAATAAAGAACAACATCGGATCTAACAGTATGGATTCATTTTTCAAAGTTCCCGAAAATACCTAGGCTATAAATTCCTGACTGGATATAAGCTCCTGTAAAGGCTATGAGTGATCCCAAAAAGAGCGACAACACGCACACACACACACACATAGGCCTACACACACACACACACACACACACAATACTAGAGGAAAAACGGCACGGAGGTTGCGGTTTATAGATACAATAAAATGATTGGGCTCAGAGGGTTTTTAACACTGGTGGTCATGTAGCGACACATTTTAGCAACTTACTTTCTCTCTCTCTCTCTCTGTCTGTCTCACTCTTTCCTTCTTTCTTCGATCTTCCGCTTCACTCGCTACTGCTAGAATCAATGTAACTTTGCAACCGTGTAGGGTAGCCTACTGCCAACAACTGCCACACTCGGGGTGCAGTCGAATAGTCTTTTTTGCTTAGGAAGGTTCCTAACTGAAGAAGTGACCCGGAAGTAAACAAGTGGCCGCCATGATAAGAGCCGTTCGAAGCTCCAATGCTTCCTTTCAGAGCTCCTTTAGCATAGGATGCAACGGACCTTCCTATGCGATAGGAAAGGAGATTACGCCGACCCACAATTCTTTGCGAGAGCAACATTTAAAGTGCCGCACACCTTGGCCGTAATGAAAACAAACGATATGTGCATTTACATATTTAACAATGACTTTCATGCAGACATATAGTAATTGGAATAGTGATAATAAATGTGTGTGGACAGTGATAATAATTGAATGTTTTTTTTTTATTTATTTCAATCATGTTACAAATGTTTGACAAAAACGAAACTAAAACCACAAATGAAAAGTAAATAAAACAACGGTCAAACAGGAAGGAGGAGCTGCTGGACCTGAAGCCGGTCAGTGAACCAGCTGTTTATAAAACCAACATGTGGAGAAGTGGACGATGCGCTTTTTGTAGTCCATTATTGTAGTTTCTCCAGCGCAGACGCACGTCAATCGCCGGTGCCGATCATCAGCTGTCAATCATCAGCGGCCGCGTTATAATGACGTATCTTAGTGAAAGTCCGGTCGGATTCTCTGAGCACCGCGGTCGACTATTCCTAAGTCCTTTTGCGTTCTCCTATCGTCTTTCCTTAACCCCGTGACGTTTTCCCCAGAGGTCAAGGAATAGGAGATAGGAATAGGAGTTAGGACCTTATTTTTTGACTATTCGACTGCACCCTCGCTGTGTATTTTTCTTCTTTGATGTTGGTTACGTGACGATGTGCCGCGTGCTGCGCAATTGACGTTACGCGCTGTACATTTTCTAAAAGGAGCTACGTAAAAAAAAAAAATTTTTTTTTTTTTTTTAAAGGATTTTTATTGCAGCTGCGGAGAAAATTCAGCAGCGGTGGCGCGCGTGGGGGAAACACTGTAGTGTATTCATCTTTACTGGTCGGGAGAGCCTTATTGGAATTGTTTTTCCCGTAGCACTGGAGTTTTTCCAAATAGGCCCTTCAACATTGGATTTTCTCCTTCTTATATGCTGCTCGGCTGCTTTCTGTGAATACAGACAACACAATGTATTACTTATACTGCAGGTTATTTCTACATAACCACAAAATGTTACTGTTCTTTCATTTTGCGTGATATTTCAGAGTGCTAAGTGTCGTTTTCATGGGATATGAGAGAGAGAAATAAATGTCACCTGAGGGTTGACCATGGCTGTTGTTGCCTTTTGCACTTCCTTTGGTTTTGTCTCCTTGTCCACTGGTGGACCACTCAGTATTAGCTTGCAGGCCCTTTCCATTTCTTTTGTTGTTTTTTCATCAATATTTACTAGATTAATTTTGAAGGGTGGACATGTTTCCTTCTTGAGAATGTACTGGTTTATGGTGGTGGCTATTGTGTCTGCACATAGTGGCAGAGGAAAATTGAAAATTCCAGAGCTAATAGCCGGAATGGCGACGGAAAATAGATTTTGTTCTTCTGCCTTCTCCAGTACATTCCAAATGGCCTTTTCCAGCATTGGCTTTGCAACAGAAATCATTTGTGGTGTTGGGTGCCTCCTTAGGCATGGCCCGACTGCATGGATGATTTTGGAGCATGGCAGGTTTCCTGAGTCAGTAACAACAGCTTCTCCCGTTTGTAATTGGCCATGGTTTGCAACGTGGTGGTTGCTTGCTGCCTGTACCTGTGGGCCACCTGCATCACATAAGGCTTTTGCAAGTCCACCATGATGCTGAAGTTGCACATTTGCAGCATTTACCACTGCGTCCACCTTGAAGTTAGTCAGATCAGCTTTGACAACTGAAACTGTGACCCCTTTGGACAACTTCAAAAACAATCTTTCTGATTTGGTGGCAGTGTCTGCAGCTTCCAAATCATCTTAGAAGAAAATAATTGTTGTTAGTCCTCATTCTACAAATGTGCCTTGTGTATGACATGACTGCTAATAGAAGTAGCAGGATGAACTCTTAAGTATATAGTTCGATGCTATCTGCTCAGATTCAGCCAAATGCTGTGGAACTGATAGGATGGTGCTTCATAGTACAGATAAGGGATAAGATAATGATCCAAAATATACTGCGAAAGCAACACAAGAGCTTCTCGACACAAAGATACAGAATATTATTCAACTTCCAAATCAGTCACCTGATCTAAACTCAACCAAGTGTTATTGCAACAAAGATTAATTTATTCAACAGCCATTTTAATCTTTGTGCCACTGGCTGACGGTGTCTTGATAGGATACACTGCTGATATAATCACAGGAGGTCAGTATGCACATTCCTTATAATTATGCACTGTAGAGTGTGTCATGGTGTCCTTTGACTCTACTTTCTCTATTCTGACTCAATCCTCTGTTACCACAATATTTTTTTCACCGTTTGTCTTTCCAGATAGATTGCAGTTCTCCACCCGGCCAGCTGCTCTTACTGCTGAGCCTTCTTGCCATCACCATCTATAGATCAGCCCTCCACTTGAGTATTGTTCTGTAGCAGTCATTATTCCCAGTATTTCTACCTCACAATATTGTATAACTAGTACACAACTTTCATTTTTGTTTTATGTAGTATGTTTTTATTTGTAATCTACTTGGATGTATTGCCTGCCAACCAACTTAACAAGTATAGTCTCTTATCTAAAATTCCTGCCTGTCAATAGCCATGTTTAACAGGTAATTTGGTAATCAACCCCTAGCCTAATAATTTAATTTGATGAATGCAGCTTAAAACCACTAATTGTTTTCATACAGCATATTGTAATATTAATGTTCCATTTGTATACTGAGAATAGAATGTTATTCATGAATGATATTAAAAAAAAACACCTGTGGTGAGATCACAGCTTCAGGTTTTACTTTGGGTGCATTGGTGGCTGCCTTTGGAGACTTCTTCTGACCAAAAAGGACAGACCAAAAAAATAAATAAAAATGATAAGAATTAAAATACTTATACACATGCAATACACATGCATTCAGCAAATTCTTTTACATTTTTAGATAATGTGTATTATTAAAACCTAAAAGAGTACCTTGCTTCTCACGTCTTTGAATGGGAGACTCTTCACTAGTGGGGAGACGTATACTCCTTTACGCCCCTGACTTTTCTTCTTCCATTGCTCCATTTCGACTCGAAAAGACTAGAGGACATACAATATACACACATGTGATGAAGATCAATGAATGAAATGAAATGTATGATCTGGCACAATTACAAAAACAAAAAAATAGTCCTTACTTTCTTTCTGGATCTTTCTCTGTCTTGGTATTCAATGATCAGTGCATCATGCATTTTTTGGTATGTCTGCACAAAATCATCGAGTCTTGTGAGTCGCCTTCTCTGGAATCTTATTCTCTTGAAGTCCCACTGACTTTTCTCCATAATGCCTTGTGTCCGGTTGTCTTGTGTAAAGTCCTGAAAAGATTTTATTTTTTTCAATATTTCTGCAGTCATTTTAAGGAAAACCATTATTAAAAATTGCAGCTATTGATAAACAAAATGTTAAACTTTATCTGAAGTATTTAGTTTATTGGACTGACTGACTTCTTTGTGGATCTTGCTGAAATGCTGGTATGCTGGGCCTGTACCATGACGGCCAATATCACCTGTAAATATAATGAGAACGTAAAAGAAGATGACAATGACATTTAATATATTGTTAACATGTTGTTTTTAAAAATTACTACACTTTTAAAACAGAATTTGTAAACACTACCTAGCATCAGACCAGACCACAGAGTGGCATGTGGCAGGAAGTATTTAGCCAACCGGGCAATGAAATTTGGTGCATGATAATTGTTTTCTTCACCGTCATGGTCAAGAGGTGCCCTGTCAATTATTCCTTGGAAGTGACTCTGGATAGGTGTGGCAGTGACATCACAATGAAAAAAAGTAAATAAAAGCTGTGTAAGCTTTAAAGAAAAATACAATTTCTGCAATTTCACACAATTCTAACTAAATGTAAACACCAAGGTCATTATAGTCCATGAAATCCATGTATGCTTTCAACAGTGTACACAATGAATAGAAGTAGAATTTTGTGAATTACCTTGTAGTCCTCAGCAACAATTTTTTCTTCCTCAACTTCAAATGGTCCCATTTGCTGCATAAGGACTTGGAGGTTGCTGTAGTGCTTTGACACATTGTCTCCAGTGCAAGGACTACAGAACAGGACTGTGGCACTGAGAATGACCTCATCCATCTCTTTCAGAGTTGTGGAACATGCAAGTAGCCCAAATATATGCATGGCCAGCTTGTAATGGTTTTGAACACTAAAAATAAAGCCAGAAAAAATAAAGTAACATTTAGTTAATTTTTTGATTGTACTATAAAATAGTTAAAATAAAAAAAATACCTACTGCTTTTTGCACAGATCCTTTGCATTCTTCATTATGTGGCTTAAGCATCTGTGCAGAATGGGAAGGTCAAACCTTTCTGCTTGATGTTGGCCAGTGATGACTTCAAAGTACTTCTGCAGAAGATCCTCTAGACTTAGTCTGCAGAATGTAAAAGAAATGGACTGCAGAAGCACTAACGAGCCATCACAAATGATCATCACTGGCCTCTTCACTGCCCTTTTCCCATACAACTTCATCATATCCGTTTGGAAAGCCTGCAGAAAGTAGGTGACAGATGCTGTGGTGTGGTCACAAGTCAGGTAGGTTGCAACAGGAAGAGGAGCGGCCCCCTTGGAAGGATTCCGCACAACTAATTCATACACATAGTATGGTGGCCTTTTGCCACTTTCTTTTTTAACTATACTTCCTGTTGCATCCAGATACACGATGTCTTCCTTGCATCTTTGGAAAAAAACTGACAGTGTCTTTTTTGACCACAGCATTATTCCTTTTGGGTGCATCATAACCCTCTGCAGGACTTCATTGTCTGTTCCTGTTTTTTGGTCAAGTAGCATTTGGAGACTCAAAAGTTTGTTGGAGCGAGGTCTTTTTAGTTGTCTTTGGGTCCATGCAATGTTCCTTAGAACCTCTTTTGTCGGTGCTTCGTCCCTGCAGCCTGATTCTATCACCATCTCAGGAATTTTCTGTATGGAGTCCAAAAAAAGGCTTCTTGGTAACTTAGTTTCAAGGGTTTCTCCAAGGGATGAACGTGCATCTGCACGGACTGGCCTTCTTTTGAGTTCAGTGGTACTGTGGCACACCTGATCTCCTGTGAATACCACATCTGCCTTCAGGGTGACCTCATCTCTGACTTCGACAGTAACAGCAATGGGGCAATCTTCAAATCGACAGTATCCATTACATTTGAAGATGGGTGCTTTTCTTTGTGTGCGCAGGGTTTTTAATGCATGCCGTTTAAAACCAAAGCTGCAGTACGGGTGAACCGACCTTATTCCACTGGCAATCACATTTGTCCACTGTAACCCTTGAAAACATTTTCCTCTCTGAGATTTCCTCAGGTCTTGCCATTCCTTTTTATCAATAAAAAAGAAACATGGCTGCTATGGCACACTACATGAGAAAAATGTCTCTTCTGCCTCACTGCTCTCTGTTGACATGTAAGCAGATTCAGCCAGGTCGGATTCCTTGTCATTATCCTGGAACACAGTAAATTTTCAGATGTGATATGAAAAGTTTTTTGTGATATGAAATTAAAAAGGTGAAATGAGGTCCTGTATTTTAATATTTTGCCACTATGTATTACTAAAGCTGCCCAGGCTGTTTCATATAATGCTTAATCACCCCAAGAATAGCCCTGAAAATAGTGTCATTATTATTATATTTTAAAGTACACCATTGATAATAACAGAAAATTTAACACCAGATATTTTTAGCTTTTTGTTTAAAAAAATAGACAATTACCTAATTTTTATGGGCTAGATTGATTTGTATTCAAAATTACTGACTTCATCATCATTGTGCAGTGGAATCTCAAAAAGTGAGCAAACGCTTGAAATAAATGCAATTATAACATCACTTAAAAAGGAAAAGGAAATGTAAATGGCAAAATGGCTTAATTTACACTCAACAAAAATATAAACGCAACACTTTTGTTTTTGCTCCCATTTTTCATGAGATGGACTTAAAGATCTAAAATTCATTCCAGATACACAATATTACCATTTCTCTCAAACATTGTTCACAAATCAGTCTAAATGTGCGATAGTGAGCACTTCTGCTTTGCTGAGATAATCCATCCCACCTCACAGGTGTGCCACATCAAGATGCTGATCTGACATCATGATTAGTGCACAGGTGTGCCTTAGACTGTCCACAATAAAAGGCCACCCTGAAATTTGTATTTTTTTGCTTTATTGGGGGTCTGGGGACTCAGAACCAGTCAGTATCTGGTGTGACCACCATTTGCCTCATGCAGTGCAACACATCTTCTTTGCATAGAGTTTATCAGATTGTCAATTGTGGCCTGTGGAATGTTGGTGCACTCCACTTCAATGGCTGTGCGAAGTTGCTGGATATTAGTGGGAACTGGTACACGCTGTCGTATACGCCGGTCAAGCACATCCCAAACATGCTCAATGGGTGACATGTCCGGTGAGTATGCTGGCCATGCAAGAACTGGGACATTTTCAGCTTCCAAGAATTGTGTACAGATCCTTGCAACATGGGGCCGTGCATTATCTTGCTGAAACATGAGGTGATGTTCATGGATGTATGGCACAACAATGGGCCTCAGGATCTCATCACGGTATCTCTGTGCATTCAAAATGCCATCAATAAAATTTGTCCATAACAGATGCCTGCCCATACCATAACCCCACCACCACCATGGGCCACTCGATCCACAACATTGACATCAGCAAAGCGCTCACCCACACGACGCCACACACGCTGTCTGCCATCTGCCCTGAACAATGTAAACCGAGATTCATCCGTGAAGAGAACACCTCTCCAACGTGCCAGACGCCATCGAATGTGAGCATTTGCCCACTCAAGTCTGTTACGGCGACGAGCTGGAGTCAGGTCAAGACCCCGATGAGGACGACGAGCATGCAGTTGAGCTTCCCACAGTTTGTGCAGAAATTGTTTGGTTATGCAAACCAATTGTTTCAGCAGCTGTCTGAGTGGCTGGTCTCAGACGATCTTGGAGGTGAACCTGCTGGATGTGGAGGTCCTGGGCTGGTGTGGTTACACGTGGTCTGCGGTTGTGAGGCCGGTTGGACGTACTGCCATATTCTCTGAAACGCCTTTGGAGACGGCTTATGGTGGAGAAATGAACATTCAATGTACGAGCAACAGATCTGGTTGACATTCCTGCTGTCAGCATGCCAATTGCACGCTCCCTCGATGCTTGTGGCATCTGTGGCATTTTGCTGTGAGACAAAAAAGTGCACATTTCAGAGTGGCCTTTTATTGTGGGCAGTATAAGGTACACCTGTGCACTAATCATGATGTCAGATCAGCATCTTGATGTGGCACACCTGTGAGGTGGGATGGATTATCTCAGCAAAGCAGAAGTGCTCACTATCACACATTTAGACAGATTTGTGAACAATGTTTGAGAGAAATGGTAATATTGTGTATCTGGAATGAATTTTAGATCTTTAAGTCCATCTCATGAAAAATGGGAGCAAAAACAAAAGTGTTGCGTTTATATTTTTGTTGAGTGTATATAGCGATTTGTCCAAAGCGCTTTACAGTAATGACTGACATTCACCCATTCACACACACATTCACACACCGACGGCGGAGTCAACCACGCAGGGCGACAGCCAGCTCATCAGGAGCAATTAGGGTGAGGTGTCTTGCTCAGGGACACCAGGCACTCAGCTAGGAGGAGCCGGGGAATATAGTAGGAATATACCTTTTCAAATGAAGATGAACATTCATCCTCTTGTTCCAAAGGTGGAGACAGATGTGTGTCTCCAACATCACCGTCATCCTTTGTAGGTAAAAAGGCACAGAAAAGCATTTTAATTAATAGCAGCTTCTATATAATGTAATCACACACAAGAGCATACAGATCACTGTAAATTAACATTAAATTGATGTGGCACAGTTAGTTAGTAATAGTCATTTTCTGAAGTAGTAGGAACTGAAAACATAATTTCATGTAATGAACAGCGATATATCCACTTTTTGTTCTGCTAATATCTTACAATGACAGCACTGGATCTGACATCTGTAAGTAAACATTTGAGGATCACATCGGTGTACAACCAAAGATAAATATAAATAATCAAATAGTGTCTGGCTCACTGTACAGTGGGCACTCTAACAATAATTAGTATTCCTTGAAATTGTATACGACAAAAGTGGCATGGGTAACAATAACAAAATGTTTTGACTGGAACATCAGAGAATTTACCGAGGAGGCAATGTGTTCCCTCTCCTCAGCATCAGCATCTGTCACTTTTAAGTTGCTCTTTATCCCTGAGGTGTCCTATAAAAAAGTCACAATATTTTCAGATTAATTTTTCTATCCTATAATCATTTGTAGCATTTATTTACATTTTCAAAATAACATTGACACATTGACAACTTAAACATGAGTTTCCATCCTCAAAATGGCCACCAATTATGTTGTCATTAAATAATTTGATAGATGACTAAATACCTTCCAAAGATGTGCAGCGGCCTTATACATTTTTTGCCGATTCGCTGATGTATTGGGCACGTCCAGGCTTTTGCAGACATCTCCCCAAAGGCCATCAGCATTGTAATGACTGCAATCCTTTATATTGGTCCCAGGTTGTGCCAATTCTTCAATACTTTTCAGTATTTGTTCCAGGCTTTTGGAAGTTCTCCGTGACTTGAAAATTATATAATTAGGACATTTCAATAGGATCACAACAATAAATTGTATTATATGCCACACTTATTTGTGTAATTCAATAGTCATTACAAGAGTGAAGATCCTTATTTTTCAAAGTTGTGAGTTAAGTGAAATACTTGCCTTTCCAAATGTGGTGAAGGTGCAAAATCTGGAACAAATACATATATACGTTATATACGATTCAAGCCCTTCTTAGAGTGGTTTGCTTCAAATTTGCTGATCCATCTTTCAAAATGCAGATGCTAATTTGTGTTTTAATGTGCCTGTTATGGCAGTGGCATGGCAGATTATGTAGGTAATTGTCATTTCTGTGCTCTTTTTAAGTTCAACCATCAGTGAGGTGGCTATTACATTTTCTGCACTTCAGCTGTATATTATGTAATTTGTAGTCCATGTACCCATGTGTAATACATTATTCATACTTACTGAGTACTTGAGCATACAGAGTTAATACACATTTAAAGTAAAATATTTCTTTGATATAATAATTGGATTTATTTTTTAAACATTGCAGGGCTCCAGAGTGTGACCATTTTGGTCGCATATGCGACCAACATTTTTATGAGTGCAACTGAAAAAAATTGTAGGTCGCACTGGTGCACCTAACGCTGCTCGGGTGAAAAAAAAAATCATAAACCCAGCATCTCTTTATGTTCTCCTGACGGTATCGTGGTCTAAACCAATAAGAGACAGAGCTCGGGCGGGTCCTTGCCTCTGATTGGCTGTGGTCCTTTTCACTGCTGTAAATTGTGTCAGTTCGAAAATGCGAGCGAGCAGAGCAGGTACTCCTGAGCGCTTCGACAATGAGTGCTGAGCACTTCGATTTTCTTTGAAAGTGAAGAGAGGCAGAAAGCCTCGCCCCGAGACTAATTAAAAAGCCCAAAAATATGCCTTCAGACAGGACTGGTTGAAGCAATTTCCCTGGCTGATGTACGATGAAGAAAGGGACTCAATGCACTGCATTTATTGTCGGGAGTGCGGTCAGCATTTGGCCGGTAATACTGCGTTTGTGGAGGAGTCAACAACATTTCGCATCGAGACGTTGAAAAAGCGCAATATGTCCAAAAAGCATACTACATGCCGTGATAAGTGTGTTAATAAAGTGGCCCCTCATCCAGCTGCATTTCAGCGTCAGGCTGTATCAATCACGTCCGCTGAGGAATCTGAAATGATTATAAAATTCAACGTCGCATACAATATTGCAAAGGAGGAGTTGCCGTTCACCAAATTTAAATCCGAAATTATTCTGATGAAAAAAATGCCGACACACTAAAGAACAAGACAGCTGCGGAGGTTGGAAACGCCACGTACACGTCATTCATGATTGACGGCGACATAGACGTCTCTACGGAGGAGTGCGTTATTGTCTACTGCTGCATTTTGCATAAAGGGAGGCCGGTCAACATGTTAATTGGACATGTCGTGTGGAGCATGGACACGCACAGTGTTTGAAGGCCCACATTACAGCATGAGAGATCATCCATCCATCCATTTTCTACCGCTTATCCTGTATTCAGGGTCGCGGGGGGGCTGGAGCCAATCCCAGCTGTCATTGGGCGAAGGCAGGGTACACCCTGGACAGGCCGCCAGTCTATCACAGGCATGAGAGATCATGAATAGGAAATTGTATACTAGCCTATTCCTTATATTATTATTAAAAATGAATAGCCTAAGTAAAAATATAATTAGGCTAGGCTAAGATCACATAAACAGTTTTCCATTTGCAATCTATAGACTAGTGACCTGTATGATCTTTTTATTGTGCCACAAAGCAAGCATTTACTGCGCTTGGGCATCAGTGTGCAGATTGGCTGGAGAAAACGGTTCCTCTGGGTGCTGATGGTGCTGCAGTTAACCTAGGCCATAAGGGGGTGTCATTATGTAAAAGGAGAGCGATAAAAAGGTGACTTTTTGGCGTTAAAGGCGAAGCGATGAAAAATGTGGGTGCACCTAAATTTTGTGCTGGTGCACCTAAAAAAAAAAGTTAGGCGCACCAGTGCAACCAATGCAAAAAGTTAGTCTGGAGCCCTGCATTGTATTGAATAGCTCTATTTATTTCGTAATAATTAGTTGGACTAACTCAATTACATAATACTGAATGGATTTACTTAGTTTGAGTTGGGGCTACATATATTTTTTGGATGGAAATTCTGCCTAAAATTGTATAGAGTTTATAGATACTGGTGCACTCACTTTATGTTATTCAAATTATATTGCTGTGTATTTCAGAGCAGAAATGTAATTGTAAAGTTATGAAACCAATACCCCTATGTATGTGTCATGTTAAAAATAGATGTAATGGATAACAGATCACTGCCCTGGAAACAGCGCAGCCGGTCCCACCCTCGCGCGTGGCCCTCGCGGATGGCGGTCTCTATTCAACAAAGGGTTGAAAGCAATGGAAATATTCAGCCTTCAAACCTTTGTTGAACAAAGAGCGCCATCTATTGGGCTCAGAAAATAAAGAAAATGCTTCACGAAGCTTCATTTGGACATCACTAGAAATTACTCATTCGCCTTGATGCACTTTGACACTGGGAGTGATTTTGAATTGAATTTATTATGAAACCATACAGTAAAATTACTTGATATTTTGTACAATAATAGTCGGGGTCACTCTGAACAAGAATCGGTTGAAAATATTAGCAAACCTCTTCTGGAATAATTTTAATCAATTTCTGAAATCAGGAAATTATTCATTCGCCTTGATGCACTTTGACAGTGGGAGTGATTTTGAATTGAATTTATTATGAAACCATACAGTAAAATGACTTGATATTTTGTCCAATCCAATAACAGTCGGGGTTAGGCTGGGTGAACCCTGCCTGAACTTCCGGGAAATTTGGATTTCGCTCGGCAGTTTAGGCTGGACACCCTCAGGCTTACTTTCGCTGTTACATTGCCAGAATCTTTGGCTCCAATCAGAAACGGCCATTCTCTCCTGGCACGCTATTGGCCGGTGACGTGACGATGACAAAACATAATGGGCATCGTCCATTTGAACGTTGCCCATTGATCCCGCCTCTTGAGCAGTAGAAACAAAGCGCAGCTTCCCCAGACTAATGTTCAATCTTAAAAGATTGACCTTACCAGACTAAGTCGGGGTCACTCTGAACAAGAATCCATTGAAAATATTAGCAAACCTCTTAAGGAATAATTTTAATCAATTTCTGAAATCAGGAAATTATTCATTCGCCTTGATGCACTTTGACACTGGAAGAGATTTTGAAGTGAATTTATTAAAAAAATCATACAGTAAAATGACTTGATATTTTGTACAATAATATTTGGGGTCACTCTGAACAAGAATACATTGAAAATATTAGCAAACCTCTTCTGGAATAATTTTAATCAATTTCTGAAAACAGGAAATTATCCATTCGCCTTCATGCACTTTGACAGTGGGAGGGATTTTGAATTAATTTATTAAAAAAATCATACAGTAAAATGTGTTGATATTTTCACATTGAAAATATTAGCAAACCTATAATTATCCTCATGTTTAACTTTTGCACTGGGTATAAAAACTGCTTTCCCATCCATTTTGGCCACGTCGGGCACCCGTACCGTAAGTGCAGACATAGATGCGCAACATATTTCAACCGGCGGCTGGCTTGACGGGGCTTTTTCAATCGGCGGCTGGCGTGACCGCAGTCTCACAATTAGCATGACTCTGAAAGCTGTTAAAATTGAACTTACCCGTCTCCTTTTCCCCGCCGTGACTGAGTTTGACTCTCGGCTGTGCTCTCCGGTTAAACTGGCTTACAAGGTCTGCCCACAGAGGTTATAAACGTTAGAAGTTACACGCAAATTGAAAGAAAAACGTTTTCATGACGAACGGGGTATACATTAGCTATGCTATATTAACTAACTTCATGCGTAATCGACCAGTTCGACAAAAAATATTTGAAAATTAGACGAAACTCTTTTTTTCATCCATAAAGCCTACAATTCATTTGACACTTACTGATGTAACATATACCAATACCAATCTTAAATCTTTAAACTTCACCGACTAAACTTACCACATAGGAGTAGAGAAAATGGCGGACGGACGGCTGCTAGGGTGCAGTCGAATAGTCAAAAAATAAGAGGTGCAGTCGAATAGTCAAAAAATAAGGTCCTAACTGCTATTCCTATCTCCTATTCCTTGACCTCTGGGGAAAACGTCACGGGGTTAAGGAAAGACGATAGGAGAACTCAAAAGGACTTAGGAATAGTCGACCGCGGTGCTCAGAGAATCCGACCGGACTTTCACTAAACTACGTCATTATAACGCGCCGCTGATGAGTGACAGCTGATGATCGGCACCGGCGATTGACGTGCGTCTGTGCTGGAGAAACTACAATAATGGACTACAAAAAACGCGTCGTCCACTTCTCCACATGTTGGTTTTATAAACAGCTGGTTCACTGACCGGCTTCTGGTCCAGCAGCTCCTCCTTCCTGTTTAACTATTTGCTGTATTTACGTTTCATTTGTGGTTTTAGTTTCGTTTTTGTCAAGTTTGTAACATGATGGAAATTTAAAAAAAAAATCAATTATTATCACTATCCACACACATGTATCAACACAATTACAATTACTATATGTCTGCATGAAAGTAATTGTTAAATATGCAATTAGGCACAGTGGCGCCGCCAGGATTCAATTTCAATGTACGCACAGAAACGGCAAATACAACAACAAATGGAAAAATACTTTTTTAAGACAAAATCTAATGTTTTCAGTAGCGTATATCATGGTGATAGGCCCCGGTGCAAATGTTTTTTTTGTGCCCTCCATCCCCGCCCTAAACACAAGCGCAAGCACACACACGCTTGGACATACACGCGCAGTAGGTCTACGGTATGATTACTCTGCCGGCCCGGAGAGAGAGACATGCATCGGCTCGGCCCATAGTGCTCAGCGGCAGAGAGGTGACGAGACTAGAGCCGAGCTGTATTGTGTAGTGGAGAGGGACCAACACACGCTATGCGCAATTGCGCACACACGCGCGATCGTCCTCTCAAATGCGGCTGCGTCTCTCCAGGTGTGAGAGAAAGAAAAGCTCTGTGTTCGAAATGCCGTACTAACGTACTGCCTACTACATACTCAACGTGTATGTACTGCATACTGCCTACTAAATGAACGTTTGAGTATGCTGTTACCCTCAGACTGTTCACACCGAAGTATACACATCTCATACTACATTTTTTTGTTTTTTTTTAACTTTATTGACATCTCGTCCTCATCTTCTCTCACGTAACCGAATCGATTACGTTAGCGGTTCTAGCTCCCGTTTTATATTAATTACTTATCAAAATATAAAGCATGATTATTATTACAGTTAATTTAATATTTCTAAATATTTTAAAGTCAAATTACAACTGTCAAATGTTTTCTACAGTTTATTATATATGCGCGCTCTCACGCTTTCCCTCTTTCTTCCTCTTACCTGAGTAGCTGCCTTCACTCGCCATCGATCACGACTATTAAGCAGCTTTTATCGATCATTAATCGTCCGTTCATAGATCGTATTATACCTCTGACCACGGAACACCAGCACCTTCACCGTGGAGACGACGGAGGCAATCGGCCCGTCGGAGGAGCTACATTATTCACATGTACGGGATTTCCCTCTGAAGTAAGTAATATGACTTATCTGGTTTAAATACGTTCCTTTATTATTTGATTATCAATAGATGTGCATATGCATGCATAAACAAATGTCTACATGTAGGCTAATATAAGTGGTTTTAATAATACCATGTATGAGTTTGGTGTGATAAAAATAAACAAGTACAAACAAGTGGGATATTAGTGAATAATTTATTAGACAAATAATCCATGTTATATATACAGGTTGCAATACGTGTATGATAAGAAGGAATAAGTAGTTTATCAACAAATGAATAGGAAAACATTCTGAATAAATGTAATATCTGATGTTTTCTGTTACAGGTTGGTGCCAGACGGCCGTACTGCAGGTCAATCCTCATGTTCCCCCGCTGGGACTCTACTTCGGGAAGGGGATTTAAGGAAGGACTTCTGTCTTTCAAGGCGTTCCATGGAGAACCTCGTCCACTGCTTACTAACAGAACAGATGGGTTCCATGTCCATAGTTCCACGGTGGTGATGGGGGTGACAGCGACGAAGTCAACGAGCCACTCCAGCAGTCCTGGGACATCCTCAGAGGCTCGTAGCTGCAGTGTCTGCTCCAAATGTCCAGATCCCTGTGTTGTAGGAACATGATTATTGTTGAGGTTTTATTTGTGTTTATCAGTAGTGCAGTTTATAAGTAATACCACATAGTAGAAGTTGTTACAGACAAATGTTTCCTGTTAAATGTTTTACGATTATTAGGTTGTGTACAAATCTAAATAATAAATATCTGAATATATATATGATTGTTGACTCATGTTTTAGGCCTGCAGGTCTATTTCCCTCCTGCTCTGGAGGAGAGACCCTGCTGCAGTGGTTGGCATCATGGCTGAGGAGATGGGGTGTAGTGGGGTAATAGCAGGTCTTTGCTCCATCACCTCATCCATGACAACAGACACTTCCAGTGTGCAGCAGTGACCTCTCCTCCCTCAGTGCTGACATCTTCAGTTCATACAAACAACACTTCTCATAATCATTGTTTAGATCAACTATTCACCACTAGTCATATATTATAATATGTACTGTAATACTGTTCCACATGGGATAAACTTAATGGACTCTGATGTTTTAACACATTGTAGATATTATCCAGCACTGACTTTGCCTGGTTATTAATAAGAAAGACAACTTCATCTGGTTTCTCAGGAGAGCAGTACATCTCCCGTCTATATACGCTGGTGTTCAACCTTATATCATTGAGAAGCTAAATATGCACCAGTAGTAGTAAGCCCTGCATATGAGAATTATAACATTTAAACCACATTTTCTTAGGTGAAGCCTCTCAGAGCAGCATCCCTCTTGCCGGTGAACTTCTCCTCCTCGTTCCCTCCACTGAATGAGGCGCCCGGTGTTTTCATCCGTCCCTTTAACGGACAACGGTGCACCGCGTTATTAACCACCGTTAGTAAATATATTATCACGTTTTCACATAAGCACCATCTTCTTAGATAACGTCGGTAAAAACGGCACATTTGCTGCTTCGCTTACGCTCGCTAGCCTCTATGGTAAATTAGCGTCAGTAGGCTAGCCGGCTGCCAGGACCTTCGATTCGTAACGTTAACGTACAATGCCAACAACAATAAAGTAACGTTCATTATCAATACGATTTAAAAGTCAGCTGGAAACATAAAAATCGTGTTACAGTATACTTACATGTGTACGCGGTTTGTGTCGGGCTGTCGCCAGAATCACCGCAGTCGTCCGCCATTATCCAAAACTTTTCAGAAGTCAGACGAGCCGCAATGCATTTTGGGGAAGTTGAGTAGATTTAGCAAGGTCCGCTGTATACTCAGAAATTCTTGCCAATGCAGTATACATCCGGGCATTTCTCGCGTACACAAATCCACATACTATTGTATCTGAACGCACTACGTACTCAAATTTACGTCACGATTGAGTACGAGTAGGACGTTAGTATGGCATTTCGAACACAGACTTGCTTGGGCAGACGTTGTTTGGTGTCACCCGCTGATTTGCATAATTTAAATATCTAGCCCGCTGAATCTTCCAATCCGGCCCCGGTTCAGCATCAACCTTTTTTCTTTTTCACCTTCAAAAAAAGTACGCACAGTGCGTACAGGATTCCGGCTGAATTAGGCATATCGTTTGTTTTCATGAACGGCACTTTAGTCTCTAAAGTTATTTTCTGACGACCGGAAGTAAGGTGTGGTTAAGGTAACACTCAGGAGTGTGGGCATTTTCCAACACCCTAAATTCTCACTGACATTTTCAGGAAATACACTTTTAGGTGTTGGCTTTGATCAATTAAGTGTTAAAATGACACCAAACTCACTTATTTATAACTTACACCGAAAAATTAACACTGTCGATTTTGCTGTGTAGGCTACATGTGTATCACAGAAAATAAGCTAAGGCCATTGAGTTTCAGGTCGAAGAAATATAAACTTCTACCATTTTTCTTCTTTTAAAAATTTTAAACGGGTCAATTTGACCCGAATACCATACAAGGGTTAAATTGAATCTCATTGTGAGACAGTGGCATAGATTGCCTGAACAGTAATTCAGTTTCAGTGTTTGTCTGTCTCCATTCAGTGAAGCCAGACTAGAGCTGTCACATAGACCTCCGGGCACCTGCTCTTCCCTGGCAGCACAGGAACGCCTCAATGCGGGCATCATCACAGCTCCTGGGTGGGTTCATGAGAGGGGGAAAGAATGACCATTGTGCAAAGAAGCTACTAACTACGTTTTTAAAATTGTTATTTAACTTCTTTCTCACTGTTATATCATACCTGGTTTCATTACCTGGTGTATCTCTGTAGCTGCCTTCCTGAGGTCCGGCCAAAAGTAGTAGCAGTATAAAACTATCCTCAATGCTAAATAAACAAAGACATATCAACTATTTTAATATATGTACAGGGTTGTATTTTAAAATTAAATCACACAAATGTACCAGTCATATTAATCCAAAAAACATCATAGACTAATAGTTATACGTGAGCACTAAAATACACATATGTGTATTTTAGTGCTCACGGTATTACTATTATATATGTTGCTGATGGTTTGATTTGATTTAATGGTGGTTCTGAGGACTTCTTCTGTAGTGTGCTCCTCCTGTTTCTAAACTCAGCTGCTGTGTTTGGACTTCCTGTAAGTCAGTTGGAGGAGGAGGAGCTTATAACCGCACGCGCTCCTCTGTCCTGTCTATCCTTGTTGATTTGTACGGAAGGGCTTCCGTAGATTTGACCACATTTCCATTGTTTTTTAATCACTCTCTCACTCGTTTTTAGTTGTTGTAGCGACAGGATAATTCTCCATTCATATATTTAAAGCCCGAAAGCTATGTTTCTCATAGCCCTACCTAATTTAAATACGGTGTGTTTGTGTTTTATGCAACCCGTTCATAAATGTGCTGCTGGCTCGCGCTCTCTTCGAGTGCATTTCGAAACATTGGAAATGTCCACTCCGACGTTGCTTCCTCCAATCAGCCTATTTTGCACACACCCCCTTGCTAGGATTATGTTTCTTTCGTTTTCGTTTCCCGGAAGGGTCGAATGCGAATAGAGTGGAGTTTTATTTCTTCGAGTTTTCTATTCTTTCTTCAATGAATATGCAGTTTGGGGAGGTTTCACTTTTATTATATTTCATGTATTGGACGAGTCGTATGTCTGCATATAAGGAAAACATCCATTTCTTTCGTACAGTGTAGTCACACGGATAGCAGGACATCTCCATGGAAAACGTCTCCCCGTCACCTTTGTTCAAGGTAAGTTAAGGTCACAGTTGAGCAAACTGTTAAACGGTGAGTTTTTAATTATGTCATTTGGCCATCTGCTCTTTTTAAGGCTCCTGAACATTTCATCTTTCTGTAAAAAGTTTTAAAAATCACTCTGCATTGTAGTTTCAGTACTGCTATTCATTTGTGTGTAGCCTACCTGTACTGTACTAATGGGCATGTTTTGCAGCAAGAAAACAGAGCAAACAGTCCTCCGTCCATGATGCATGAGAGGCAGGTTGACATTCCTCTAAGTGTGCATCAGCCCCCCCCTAACCTTCCCTTGGTCAGTACTCCCACACAGGAAGACCTGTGGCATCTACCTGGACAGCTGCGTGAGTGACCTGGAAGTTACATCAAGGTAAAAACTGCCACAGTGAGTTTTTGAATTTTGTGCATCTTTATTTATTTATTTTTTTAGGAATAAACCCATCTCTGTGGGACAAGGAGGATGTTTGCCACTGGCTCCACTGGGCTCAGAAGGAGTACTCGTTGCGCCGGCCTGAAAAGGGACGCTTTGAGATGAACGGTCGAGCCCTGTGCCTGCTCACCAAGGAAGACTTCAGACATCGCTGCCCCAGCTCAGGTACAAGTTATTGTCCATTCTTCTGTGGTATGAAGACTGGTTTTATGTGTCTTCATTATGTAACGCCTTCTTTTCTACAGGCGATGTTCTGTATGAGATCCTACAGTGTGTGAAACAGCAAAGGAGGACTGTCTGTGACCCCCCAAATTCATCTCCCTCCACGGCACCTGGACCCATCCAGAACCCAATCTACTGCCAGATCCCCCCTCACAGTGTCCGAGAGCTTCAGCCTCACACAGACGATGACGCAAAGGGTCAGCAATGTCATTTTTAGACATAAAGCCTCGGGAATCAGTTCTCGTCTCGATCTCACATGCACTTAACACATCAACTACGCACGGAGAAGGTTAGACATTAAGGTAGACATTACGCCACTATATCTTTACATAGCAAGCTGCTTTTATGCTGCAATATAAATCTTCGAATACAGCACCTTTAACGCAAGAACTTGAAGTAAACAAAGTGTCAAAATCACACCAAAAGTTTCAACCAACCCATTTTTTTTCTCCACCTGATTCCCTGATCTTCAAGTAGGCCTTTATCATACCTGTCCTGTCTGCTGATGATTGGAATTTCATTTTGAAAATGAGTTGGTTTTCAGGTTGAAAAACTAAAATGCAGGTGCAGCTGGCTGAACAATGTAAACAAAGCATGAAGAAGCTCAGAGACAGAGGGAGTCTCCACTATATCTTCACATTGTAAATGGTTGTTTGCTGTTATATTAATGCTGTAGTACTGCTCAACATATAGCTATGCTATTATAGGATAGATCTGGGCAACAAAGTATTGACTTCAAGGTCAGTCCAAAGAACACACACACATATATACCGTACGTGCTGTACATACACAGACACAGCAGATTTGTTTTGTTTGTGGTATATCAAATCAAACTTGTTTATCCTGCTTAGGTTGTGGGTGTGATGACTTCCTGGTTAGCATGTGCACTGCAAACACATCATGCAGGAGTCATGTGCTCTAGCTTTAATGTTAAACCCTGACCAATGTATGCCTACCCACAACCCGTCAGACTAGCATGAGAGTTGAGGATAGGCGTACATCGGTGGGGTGGAGAGAAGATGACTTGTAAAAGCCCTGCGTTAAAAATAATTATTAAACAGTTGCTTGTATAACGACCACGTTCATGGTGTTGAATTGTTGTAAGCGGCATGTTAATGTTGATGCAGATGTTGAGGAATATCCCCACATCCAGTATATTGCATCAACTGCAATGCATTATATATAATATGCTATGTTTTGCATGTAAAACTATTTATTTGCAGCTGCTTAATATTTTCATATACATTTACACTAACTGGAAACTGAAAGTACTAGCACCTCAAGGTCCTGAGTACATTTATTGTGTACTTGAAACTTCTGGTTAGGACATTCAATCCGTCAGTAGAGAAATACAAATGTGCACTGTTTGTCTCGAGCATAAAAAAGGTGCAAAGTTCACAACAACTTTGTTCCTCATGCTGTATATCATGAAACTTTGTGTTGTACATTTCTTTGGCAAACCCATGAAATGACTAAGCCGTTGTTTTGCTTTCAGTTTAGCTCTGTGTCACTTCGTATTTCTCTAACAGCTTGCTTGGCTTTCACAATGTCGGCAGCTGTTGTAACCACTGTGAGCTGCCAGCCAGAGCCCATGTCGCCTCTGAGAGATCGTCCCTTGAGCTTTCACTCTCACCCTGGTCCACTCGCACATGATGGTGGTTGTAACAAATCACAGTATCAGAAATACAGTGCCGCACAGTTATAGTTATTCGTTGTGATATCTGATTTTGTGTCCCTCTCTGTTTGTCGCACTGTGTGTCTTTTACTTCTTTCTCTCTTAGAGGGAGCAGCAGCTGCCTCTGCATCGCCGCGCAACCAAGTTCAGTGTCGCCCCCAAAGAGAACGAGTCATCCAGGAGCCGCTCAACCTGTCAAGTCGAGAGACACCAAGGAGACCCATGCACAAAGCCAATGGTCGCATCCCAGGTACGTTCATTTACAGTAGCAGGTACAGTTGTATAGCAGTATTTACTCGAAAGATATGCATTAATATATGTACTTTGTTCTAGAGAAGGTGCATGGATGTTTTAAAAGTTGCACATTTTGACCACTATGGGGCAGAAAAACACCATCCCCGTTCTCAGAGCAACATATGCATGAATGAGGTGCTCTTCCTGGTCAACTAAACACTTTGCTGCAACATTGTTCTTCAGCTACCCTCTGTCAGTCTAGTATTGTGTGTGAGGCAGAGAAAAGAGCATTAACGTATCACTTGAAGAGTAACAAGGCTTTGGAGTGCCTACCAATTCTTGATTATTTGCGTGTTATTTCTTTTTAAATCATGACCAGAGTGCAGACTGCTGTGGGACTATGTATATAAGCTGCTGTGTGATGACCGTTACCAAGAATACATCCGATGGGAAGACCAGGACAACCTGGTGTTCAGGGTGGTCGACCCCAACGGACTGGCACGTCTCTGGGGAAACCACAAGGTGAGCGTCTGTGTGATCGATCTGACAAGGGAAACGAACACACAGATGGAGGGGCAAAGCAGCGAAAAAAGGGGAAATGGGAGCAGATTAAATGCTGTAACACAGGCCCTTGATGATGTGTGATCTCTTTTTTTACAGAACCGAGACAATATGACCTATGAGAAAATGTCCCGGGCTTTGCGGCACTATTACAAGCTGGACATTATCAAAAAGGAGCGAGGACAAAAACTCCTCTTCAGGTTTCTGTCCCATTCTCTTTGTGTCATTCTCATCCTGTCTTTTCAAATAGCAACACATGCATTTATTGTCATTACCTCTTCTCGGCCTCCCCTCAGATTTCTGAAACTCCCACAGGACACCAAGAAACAGGCTGACCCTGCCGAGTCCCCTCATGTCGGGGTCTTTCCAGACAACAGTCCTACACATGAGTTCAGTGAGGACCATTTTGATGTTTCCCCTGATCGTGCTTCTCCACAGAATCCTCCATAAAGAACAAAACAATGTATTAAATCCCTGAAATACATGTAGAATACATCATCACAAATGATAACAGAAAATAATGGAGATGTGTGTTCAGAAAATAACCTAGTGCAGGTTTAAAGGGCCATACCAGTGTAATTCACCATTAGCACACGTTCCCTTCAACACATTTTATGTCTGCAGGTTTAGGTAATACAACATTGTGAAAATCACTGCGTTGAATATTTTATCTAAAATGACGGTATTACTCTAATAAAAGCCATTAAAATATGTGTATTGATATGAAATCACCTCTGCTCTGAAACTAGAAGCAGGTTCTGGGTGAACTTGTTGTTAATGTCCGGCTGCTTCCAGTAAGTTAGAGCTAGCCTTTAATATCAAGTTCCAGAGTCTCATTTCGGCATACGCAGACCTCAATTACAAGCACACTCTCAGCTCAAGGAACACACGTTCACTCGGCTGCATCCCATTGGCCAAAAGTTCTCAGACTGGCTCTGACTGGACTTCGTAACCAGTAAGCAGTGAGATAAACAACGCTTGTTTGAGTTGCTTTACGATCCGTAATTTAATTTAGAGAATAAGATCCTGGTCAGAGAAGAACTTCACAACATATTCCATATGAATATGAGGAAGACTAATGGAAGTTGAACATCATTCACTTCATGGTACAAGTGTTGAGTTCAGTACAAGTCTGAGGTGTAACTCTCCAAACCTTGACCTCTTTTATAATTTGGTTCTCTGAACTGTCAATCAAAACCGAGCCATTGAGCCGAATGTAATTATGCCTGGAAAAATAGTTTCTTGCAAGAACTGAATTTCCAACTTTAATTTGAGCTAGAGGTGAGTTTTAACCCCGGCAAACATTTTCAGGCACATTCTGTAACGTGTAGCGAACACAAAACGTAAACAAACACAATCTAAAAAATAAAGCAATTTTGGTAAACATGGTAGAGGTTTATGTAAGCTAGGTGACTGATGTTCTCAATGGGCAAAGACATTTGGTAACACTGGTATGGTCCTTTAACAAAATGCACTGTTGAGTTTTGCCTAACTTGAGGTATTTTGCTCTATGATATTGCTTTGCTGTGAATCAATGTATGTATCACTGTGACAAAAAAAAAACACTAAGGGATGAGGAAAATTGTGACATCAATTTTGAATGAGCCAAAATATCTTCATTATTTAAATTTCTCAGGCTTGCTTGACATAATCCCAATACAAAAGATGCACTTAATGTTGGTAAACTTTATGCAGTAGGCCTTGCAGTTAAGTCGTGGAAAAGTCTGTGACATCTTTCCAGTGTGTTGCAGACTGTTAAATAGGATGAGGCAGGGTGGCGTGATTGTTCATGTTCATATACAAATGTATCGTCTTGCAGATTAAATTACAGTTTGTACAGTCCATTTTACGTATAGTTTGTTTTTTCAAATTAGGTATAGCCTATAGTTTAAAGGTCAATGTTTTCCTGCTTACAGTGCATGTATGTTGTATTGTAGTGTAAAGTCTGCTTGATCTATAGATGTTTGGGCCTAAAAAGTGTGACCCACTTGCAGTTTTGGATGTTTGCCTCACCTAAAAACCTCATTGATTATGTGAGTGGGTTCATAATAAAACCATAGAAAAATACAAATAAAAGGCAGATGCGCGCACACACACAGATATTTCCTTTATTATCTGTGTATGACATGAAACCAGTGGCTGCTTCCATGGGAGGTTCTTTGCTGCATTTAAACGTCTGTTTCTATAAAAAGGCAAAGTAGGAATATTTTCAGAAGAATCAGATTGAGATCATTTGTTTTGTAAATTTGTTACTTATGAAAGAAGTCACTGAGAGCGTTCTATGTAATATCACATGGCCATGACCAATATGGTATGTCTAACTGAGATTAGTTTTATAAACAAGGCTGTGACACAATCTCCTACTTCACTGGAGAACTCCTTTCAGCCTTGTGTCACTCGGTCTACTTTTAAGAAGGAAAGGGATTCCTGCTGCAGAACTAGTGATTTCCAGCATTTACCATTAAACACATTTAAATTGATAATTCAAGAACTTTAGAAAATGGGTGTTTCCAGTTGTCATTATCGAGAAGTTCCACCTTCCATCTCCTTCTCTGGATCTGGATTCATGGCCACCTACCAGTTGGGGGTTGCCCAGTGCTTCCTAAATCATTCACCCTGGATACTACGCACAGCACCAAGTGTCCTGGGTGCTTCTGCTGGTTCTCTGGTAGCAGCTGCTGTCGTCTGTGAAATGAGCCCGAGTAAGTGACTTCATGTTTTTATTATAAAACTACTTCTGCTGCAGCTAATCACTGTTTTTGACTCAAAGTCTTCGATCTTGCAGGTACTATTCGGGATGAGATGCTGTTTTTTGTCAAACAGATGAAGGCTTTTACACTTGGACCGTTAAACCCCTCCATCAATATTTTCCACTGGTTGGAGTGTGTTTTACAAAAATATCTTCCTCCTGATGCACACCACCTGGCCAACGGCCGTCTTTCTGTGTCTATGACACGCTTGACTGATGGCAAGCATATTGTGACATCTGAGTTCCAGTCCAAAGAGGATGTTGTGCAGGTGAGTTGACGCTTCAGATTCACACCCCAGTGATGTTTAGGAATACTTAATTATTTCCATTTCTGTTCCCGTGTTGTCATTAGGCGTTGCTGTGCAGCTGCTTCGTGCCTGTGTACTGCGGTATGCTGCCTCCATCCTTCAAAGGAGAAGTGAGTATTTAATGCTCTTCACTGACTCACTTTGAGCCCATTGTTTGGCCTGTATCACAATGTACGCGCTCTCTCTCGCAGTATTATGTAGACGGTGGTTTCAGCAGCATGCAGCCGGTTCTGACCGTACCCTACAGTCAAACCTTGACGGTGTCTCCGTTCTCCGGAGAGATAGACATCTGTCCCGCAGACAGGCCTAGCATGTGGGACATGGTCGTGAGCGGCAGCACCTTGAAGGGCAACATGGCGAACAGCTTCAGGATCTTTAATGCTCTGTACCCCATGGCTTTAGAGGTAAGACCCATTACTTCATATTTTAAGACATGTGAAGCAAGAAATTAAACGTGTGTTTTGTATCAACTTGAACTCAATTGAACACTATTCAGGAAATCAGAGTTGTTTTCTTTTAAAGATGATCTCATAGTCTGTGCTACATAATGTCTCGTTGTACAATAACCGTGAAACTTAAAAGTCAACCTGTTGAAGTGAATTGTTTTTTCTGCATAAGGGTCTTGAGGTGATGACCCTTGACTACTATGTTGATGAATCATACTGAAGGAAAGGCACATGTCCTCCAATTGCACTGTGAAGGATCATTTTGTAACATTTAATCCTATGTGTGTGCTTCAGACTCTGGAACAAGCCTACCACAGTGGCTACAAGGATGCTATTCATTTCCTTCTGAGCAATGGTGAGTCAACTGTATATAAACAGCAGCTGCATGCATAATACGGCATCTTTAGCCCAACTGGCTACTGTTGGAAAGCCCATTTGTAGAATAAGCCCGTCGTGTCAACTTCATTGATTGCTTTGAGCTGATAGTCATTTACTTTGCCTCACCGTGATGATATATCCATACCTAGAGCCAACTCTAACCACTTGGTTCCCTAGAGACCCCATCTCCTTTACAGATGGCCTACTGTACAGTTTTGTGACACACAGACTCAATCTTTAATCTTGTTCTCGTCTTTCCTTCATTTGCAGATCTTGCCCCATATTTGATGACACACAATGTATCCCAAGGACCACTTAACTGTAACCAAAGTAAAGCGTGGATAAATCCGGAGACTGCCGTAGAGGAAGAGATGAAGGTGGAAAGGGAGGCTGTTACACTTACATGTTTTACAACCAATAGACACATGGAGAGGAGCAGGTCGACTGAGGATGACTTGACCAGGAACCAACCAATTAAAGAACCTCCTTTCCATTTTAACATGGTAAAGAATGGTATGGCTGGCACACACACACACACACACACACACACACACACACACACACACACACACACACACACACACACACACACACACACACAGAGCATTTTATAGGCTGCTCTGATTTGTTGTTCAGATGTAATTCAAATTAGACTCTGTCTGAAGTTTGTCCAAATACGTATGAAAATATAGAATCAGCGATCGACAGAATCGTGTGTAGTCAGTCTCTTGTTAATTGCATGATGTCTACAACATTACAGAATTGAGGCTGAAGCAAAACATTCTGTTCTGACTGTTAAACAAAACCTTTGCGAACATCTGTGTTTCAGTTCTGCTGGGCAACATGTTCACCTACCTGAGCATGTTTGGGCTCCCTGCAAGAATCCTGTCCTACCTGTTCCTACCTCTCACACTGTTGTTTTACGTCCTACTCCAGAGTGGCTACAGGTAATACACTGAACACACACATTGCCATAACATAGACAAACTTGTAACGACCAGTGAGGAAAAGAGGTTCTGTGTTCAAATGTTTAAAGGAGCAATCATGTGTTTCTCAGATTTAAGGAGCAGTTTGGGAACTATGCGTATTTTCTTTTTGAGCAAGAGTTAGGAGAGAAGATTGATGACTCCTATATTTCCTGGTATCATAAGGCCGATTTTGGTCATGGTTTTAAAAACATTATCGGAGGGCAGACAGCCATCTAACTTTAATAATTATAGAACAATTCCTAAACTTTAACTAATAGCTAAGGTTTTAGAAGTGCTTGGTAATCGAGTAAAGTTGTTTCTATTTGGTCATAGCATTTTCACACAGTCTGGCTTTAGAATAAACACAGTAGGCCTATTGTTGTGTCTACAATAAAGATCCTAAATGACATCATCTCTAACGAATGCCGTGCTGCATTATAGACCTATTTAAGGCTTTTTGACAGAGTTGACAGGCTGGTTTTCATGGGTTTGCATTCGAAAGCAGTTCAGTGGTTTGAAACTATTTGAGCAGTTGATATAAATATGCAAAATGTTATTAACACAAATGGGAGAAACCATCATGTGTAGTTCTGCCTCGTCCTTAGTGAATGCGATTAAGAAACTGCAATCTGCTTTTAATGTTGTTCAGAGGAATCTGTGAATCTGTGAGACTTGTATTAATGCTGACAACCAAAACGACTTCTCAAGATCAAAGAAGACAGCCGATGATGTGGATCTGATTTTTACAGTACATAACAAGATGATTGATTGAGTCATATTGTATAAATACAATATTCCTATATAAGGAACCTAGAAGACATATGTCTTTGAAATAGCATATCTGATGTCTTAAAAACGTGTGGTGGAATTAGGCTTCTACTACTTCTACTATGAAAAGTTTTTGTTTTGTTTCGCTGAAAGGAATAAAATAATGAATGCAGCGCATCTAGCAGCAATTGATTATTGATGATTATTTTTTTTAGTAAAAGGCAACTTTACACAAACTACCTCCTTATCTAACTTCTCTACTGAAGCCAAAACTATGATTAGCTGCAACCTTTGATCATATCGGCAAACCGTCAGTTTTTGGTGAAAGTGCTTATTTTTTTTAACCCTTGTCAAAAATTGAATTTAAAATGACATTAGCATGCAAGATTTTAAAAACAGGATTATGGAACCTTTTAGTACTGAATGTATGTGGCCTAACTGAATGAAATTCTTTACTTAATGCATTTTGCTCTTTTTTTCTGAAGTCTATCATCTCTTTAATGTGATTTTTAAATTGTGTTTATGTTGTCTTCCAATTTTGCATTTTTAAAATAAGTCTATTATCTTAAAAAATGATCCCAAAAATGATCTCAATGGGATTATCCTGGCTCAATAGGCTCAATAGAATAAGGAATGTTATGGTTAAAATTGGGATTAGGTAAGGCCATTAAACAAACAGCAACAGCAAATGCATTGTAATCTCACTTGGTGAGTTAGCATGTCAGTGAATCTTTTCTCTCTCTCCCTCAGACTGGAGTTGATGCTCAGGCAGACACCTGATGTGGTGTTCTGGGCCTGGCATGGCCTGAGACATTTTACATTTTTCTTTGTCAACGTATGTGTCTGTACCGTCAAGAAGAACATAGAAGACTTGTAAGATAATAATTTTAATCATTACTCTCGAGATTGTGTTTGACGCTTTCTGAATGACTCCTTACTTATTTGACAAGTTGCTGAATAGTGTGTATACCGAACATTTTCTTTGTAAATCTAATTTCATGTCTGGTTCCTCTTGTTCTAGGGTTATGCCCACCATCCTGCTGTTGCGGTGGCTGATAACAGCAAATAGTGTTCCGCAGAGGTACGCTCCACGTGAAAATAGGAATCGTTCTTCTGCTCATTGAGAAAGAAGATGGTGGGCTCCATCATGGGATAAGAAGAAACTAAAATGACAGTATATGTAGAGGGAGCAACTTCCTTTTTCAGCGAACAACAATGCAGCAATGTAAACACTGTGTTCTTTATATAGCTGGTCACATGTATTTTGTAAAGTTAAGCTTGTTTTAGTGCATGTTGCCATTGAAGAGAGCAATGACATATATTCGAGGTTGAGTTTAGAGTTTATTTAAAGGCGCTTTATTTTTATTTTCTTAGCTGTTTGAAATGTTTTTATTATTTTATATCGCGGTATCAGTAGAGTTCAGACCTGCACAAATGTCTTGTTGTATTAGTAATATTATGTTAAGCATTGTATTGTATTTGTGGTAATAGTTGCAGTACATTTGTACAAATTAGCAAGCGACACTATACTTAGGATATGACAGAAACATTTCATGAACACGTTTAGTTTGACGGTTGCAGGGATGTCTAAGTGTGGCATGGTCACACTTAAGTCATCAGGAGATATGCTTGTTTGGAGATTGAAAGTTGTCTTCATAAAATTTCTTCATCTGAAAATCAATCGTTACATAGCATCCGTAGATATAACTGCTGAATTAGTTTATGCTATGAGGTACAATTATGTTCAAATGTTTCTTTTTTTAATAATCAAGTGTATCACATCCTACACTGATATCTGGAATCAACAGACTAGCTGCTGGAAGAAGCTTGATGATCAGCTGATTTATGTGAAAACATTGTTTCTACTAAGTACTTATCTGGTTTTAGTGGAACAGTCAAACTGTGAGTTTAGCTCCAGGGTGCTCCTCTAGAGTGTTCCTAATTTAAAATCCTCATGAGGGGACAAATAGTCCTGTGATGTGCTGTTTGAACACTGCACTCTTTCTCTCCTCTTCCCCTTGAGTGTAAGTATTTGCTCTTTCACTGTTACTGATTTGATGGTAAGCCTCTGGAATGCCCTCAATTACTTTTTGAAAAGTGGCTGCAAGTCTACAATCTGGGAACTGACAGCAATGCTCACTATGTGCCATGTTGCGTAATGTAGAAGCAGAAACCATCAACTTACTTGGAATCATGAAGACAAATAGACAAATAAATAAATGGGGTTCCACTTATTTGTCTGGTACAATGTATTTTTAATGTTGAAAGTTTTAATCCAGTCTGTGTTTGCTGCTGTTTCAATTTTAGAAACCTCTCAGTCGAGACTGTGTTAATACTGTAAATGAGCATAGACGAAGCAGTGTCCAGTGGGCGTAACGTTTAATAATGTTCCCCCCGGTGTTACACATAACCATGTCCCCAGGACATCTCCTCCTTTCAGAAAGCAAATACATCCTAAATAAAAGTAACTCAATCCTTCTGCTGAGACCTACCTATATTCTCATTCATTTCTTTTACCTTACACCTCCCCTGAAAGCCATTAATAAACTGAAATAATCTTACCCACATTACTGGAATAAACATCTTGTCAACAACATTCCTTTTTTTTTTTTTTTCAGTGGGCGTAACGTTTAATAATGTTCCCCCCGGTGTTACACATAACCATGTCCCCAGGACAGAGACCACAACTGAGCTTTAAATCTTTTAACAACACTGATACATTGAGATAGAGACTGCATATCTATAGCTCAATCTTCTTTCAGGCCTGCAACAACTCATTCTGGCTAAAGTTGATTCTGATATTGGTATGATGAACAGTCAAGCTTCTGAACACCTTCATATCAGGCTATGGCATCATCAGATCTATATTAATAGTTGTTTGTGGCTGTATGAACTTTCTTTTTAGTAGGGGCTGGATATTTCTGCCATGATAATATTATCTTGCAATATGGGGGGAAGGTAGTTGGAACTTTTATTACCGTTAAGTCATGAGGAAGGTCCAAAGACAATGAAAATGCTGAGGAGGATCCTTCTTCTTTCTAAAACAAATATTAAGAATCTGTCACCCTCCTCACACTCACTAATTTGTATTGGATTTCTCTTGTTTCAGTCTCATTTTATTTCACAATTACAATGATTGAACTGATTTTAGAATGAAAACACTCGGACATGCTTGATGATGTTGACAACAACTGGGCATCTGAAATGCTATTTCTAGAAATGCCCACAAGATGGAGCATTGGGCGCAAGGCTGGAGTGCTCCTCTGCCGGGATGATTATGAATTTAACAAGGGTTGTGATATCGAAAAGTCTACTTGGCCAAGCTTGGCCTGTAGAGTACATATCAAACAAAAACAATAAAACAATAACTGTACTCCGGTGATTTCAACTTCTTTACACTTGAACCAATGATCCACTTACTGCAGTATACTTTTTAGAATAATAAACCATTGACAAAATACTAATACAAAATGCTACCCCAGCAATGAATCCTTTCTTAGTTGAGGGGTTTTATAAGTTGAAAGAGGAGTGACTACAAATGCCTTCTGGATCGGTTTTGCCAGCTGTTTACAAAGAACATAGTTTGTTAACTACAATCCCACCAAAAAGTATTTTTGGGGAATTTTTATAAATGTATTACCTACACGGTGCAGTGATGAGAAAAATAATGGCACCCGGGCTGACTTAAACCAGGGACTTACCAGTTCATTATAGGCACCATAACCCCTAAACTACACCAGATACACTAAACCCTTGATCAACTAATCCACCTTTCACAATCCTGAATGGCAACATGTGCAGTCAAAGAGCGGGAAAAGACCATTTAATATCTGTGATCCATGTCCTATTCATACAGATGGCCTATTACCTGCAGAGATATCCTCTTATATAATGAGTGTGGGTGGATCATACGGATAACACACACATCTGCTGCTGTCTTACACCAGCCATTGATCCAGCCAGTCAGCCGGAAACCAGCTGGCTTTGTAAAGACAGAGAGGAGACACAGTATGGTGTCCGTGCAGCTGAAACATGCAGGGGTTACATTCAGGGTATGCAGAAAAAGAGCCTGTTAATTAAAAACAAAACAAAAAACAAAAAAACATTAATCTCCTCTCCCCTTCTTTTGGACTAGCAGGGCCATCACAATTTGATTTGAGGAAATGACAGCTAAAATTAGAGCACTGATCCCTGTCTCTCTTTGGTGATACCTCGAAAAGTACATTTCACTAATCCACCTGGCAACAGGGTGGACAGAGCTATAATTGATATGGCAGCACATGAACACACATTTTATCATCATTATTTTTATACTGATGAAAAAAGTGTGGGATCCTCAGTATTAGGGAGAGCAGAGGGGAGACTTTATGCTGATTGAATGGAATTGCCTTATGGCTTTGATCAATGGAGATGGAGCTAGAAGGAGAAAAATAGAAGACATTTGATGTGATGAAAAGGAGAGCGGCCGACAGGAGAGCTCTATCGGCCTTGGTCTGAGGTCGATTTTTTTTTGTTATCTAATCACACACAAATCAATGTAAAACCAAGCAAAATATGCTCTCTCAATAAGATTTTGTTTTGTGTGTGTTAGTGTGGGTGTGTATGTGTGTGTTTTGCTTGTTGAAGAAAATCATGTGCTATCATATGACAAATGCCTTGAGATATCAACGACAGAAAAGGAAAAACAACCTGCTCACGATATGTGTGCATGTATGCAAGCTTGTGTTTATGCATGTCCACTGGTTCAGAGGGTTTAACGTATTAGAGAAAGCTCTCATCCTCCATGAACCCTCACTTAGGTATGAGCTCAGAATGGTCAGCTTCCAGAAATGTGTCTGAAGATGCCCATGTGACCAAATATCACTCTGACTTTGTTTGTCTGTCTTGAAGATAGGTAATCTGTCGGATCTGGAAGGGATAAATTTAGATTAATTATTCCCACTCAATCAACAGACCTAAACAGATGTTGCCAGGTTTCACTAGGGAGCACAACTTGTGCATGTTTTAATATGTGTGTGTCCTCCGTGGATCTCTTAGACCTCAGGAGTACCCTGTGATCCAATGGAGTAAAAAACAGCAACAGATTAACTTCTGTTTGTTTCTAATCCTTTCCTCCTCCTCCTCCATTTTCCAAATTTAAAGTCCAGTTGATTAGATGAAAAATACTGTCTGGATTTATGCACTAATTGACATCTATTAAAACAGACTGTCGCCTCTCTATTTGTCTTAATTCGGACTATTTCACTTGTCTCCTCTATTTTCATCTCATCATTCACCTACAGTAAGTTGGATAAATAACCCAGCTAATTTCCCTCACTCTAAATGTGCGAAAAAAAGAAAAACACACACACACACACACACACACACACACACACACACACACACACACACACACAAACCATTTATTTAATTCCAGAATGAATTAAACCATTGAGTATTTAAACCACAGAATAATAAAAAAATGGATAAAAAGCAATCAAATACATTGAGCATGGTTGTTAATCACACACAAAGTCTCTACTCAAATCGAATGTCCTAATGTGAAAATGACCTACCCTCTACTTACTACAGCTATGGTAAAGGGGATTGTGTGTGATAGGTGTGTGCAAATGTGTTTGAGGGGGAACGATTTGGGGCGGGGTGGTGGCAGGCAATGAGCAAGGAGTAGGTAAGGAATTGGAGCTAGTTGAACCAAGCACACTTCCAGCAGCAGGAAATCCAGTCGGTTCTTAGAACTGTCACTCATTTACTGTTTTTTCCTTTTTTTGGCAAAGATTCCCAAAAATCTCCTCACATTCTCAACATTATTTTCCTTTCGAGGTAGAAGAGGGCTCCCCCTCTGCTATACTCCATCCAAGTTATTAAGAGAGAATGAATTTAAATTAAAAGGTGTTGACTTGTAAGTAATGTGCTGCTCACAAGTCAACACCTGCTGCTCTGGAGTAACCCCTCATCACTGTTACGCCTTTGATCTGCCTATCTCAGACCACATGTTAATTTCCTTCAATGTCAATCTCATGTTATCAAAGACTAGTATGTTTCGTACAATCACGTTCCGAAACATTAAGGATATCTACTTGCCCTCTCTAATGGAATTGCTGACTTCCCTAGTAGAGTGAATTTATCGACCACAGATGAACTGGTTTCTCACTACAAGGGGGGGTTTAGCTGAGGAGGTAGAGCGGGTTGGCTGGCAACCACAGTGTCTGTGTCACCGTCAGAAGTCTCTGACTTCTGGTGTTGTTCCGTCATCACTCAAAACTGCTGCAATAACTCCAACACTCCAGAAACCTGGCATGGACCCGAATTACTTAAACAACTTTCGTCCAATCTCAAACCTGCCATTTCTCTCCAAAATACTGGAAAGAATTGTTGTAGCCCAGATAAACACCCATCTGTCTGACAATAATCTCTAGGAACAATTACAGTCTGGCTTTTGTCCCCTCCACAGTAGCCTACTGAGACAGCCCTCATGAAAATCACCAATGACCTCCTGATGGCATCTGACTCTGAACTACTCTCCATTCTGGTTCTCCTCGGCCTGAGCACAGCATTCGACCATGACATCCTCCAGAACAGGCTAGCCTCCATTGGAGTCACAGACATCCCTCTGGCCTGGTTCCAATCCTATCTCCTGGGCTGCACACAGTTTGTCCAACTCAAGTACCTGAGATCCAGCTCCTCTCCAGTCTCCAGTTGTGTTCCCCAGGGCTCCGTCCTCGGCCCCCTCCTGTTCATTATCTATCTACTGCCTCTTGGTTACATCCTTGGGAACTTCCATATTCAATTCCACTGCTACGCCAATGATACCCAACTCTACCTTTCCACAAAGCCAACTGCCACCCTACCACCCAAAGCCCTAACCGACTGTTTACTGGAATCAAATCATGGTTCTCACTCAACATCAACCGTCTCTGTCCCTCTCTTACACCAACCTGCACTGCTATCCTTGTGAACACCCTGATTACTTCCCGTCTGGACCACTGTAACTCTCTTCTCTTCTTCTGAAATCCCTCCATAAACTCCAACTGGTCCAGAATGCAGCTGCTCGCATCATCTCCAGAACTCCTTCTACTGAACACATCACTCCTGCCCTGCAACTCCATTGGCTCCCTATCAAATCCTGCATTGACTTTAAGATCCTACTCCTCACTTTCAAGATCCTCCACAGCTTGGCGACAGTGTATCTCTCTGAGCTCATCCACATACATACACACACCGTCATTTACATTTACATTTAGGTCATTTAGCAGACGCTTTTGTCCAAAGCGACTTACAATAAGTACATTTGTCAAAAGAAGGAAACAAAGAAACCACAACGTATCATTGCCGATAAAGTAAAAGCTAAAAATAGAACAAGTGTTAGGTCCTCATCAGAGTAAAGTAGTACCTTAAGAGCAACAGTGCTATGATCAGAGTGCTATAGGTAAGGGTTTTTTTTTTGGGGGGGGGGGGGGGGTGTTAGTGGGTCATGCTATGTAGAGTCGAGGTGAAGTCTGAAGTCAGGTGAGTCTTGAGCCTTTTTCGGAAGATGGCAAATTACTCTGCTGTCCTCACATTGGTCGGGAGTTCGTTCCACCACTGGGAAGGGGCCAGAACAGAGAAGAGTCTGGACTTTGCTGAGCGACATTTGTTTGATTTCAGCGATGGTGGTACCAGCCGGCCAGCTGAAGTAGAGGAGCGAAGTGCTCGCTTCAGGGCATGAGGTTTGACCAGTGTTTGAAGGTAGATGGGTGCCGTTCCATTGATGGCCCTGAAGGCCAGTACCATCGTCTTGAATTGGATGCGTGCTGCAACAGGGAGCCAGTGGAGGTCACGGAGGAGGGGGGTCACATGGGAGAATTTGGGTAGATTGAAGATAAGGCATGCTGCAGCGTTCTGGATACGCTGCAATGGTTTAATCGCAGAGGCCGGGAGTCCGGCCAGGAGAGAGTTGCAGTAGTCAAGGTGGGAGATGACCAGTGCTTCAACCAGGAGTTGCGTTGCATCCTTTTTGAGGAAGGTCCGAGTCCTGCAGATATTGTAGAGGGCAAATCTGCAGGATCGGGCCACAGCAGTGATGTTGGGGGTGCAGGATAGTTGGTCATTGAGGATTACACCCAGGTTCCTCACAGTTGAGGAAGGTAATACTGTGATGCCCTCGACAGAGACTGACAGGTCCATGTGAGGTCTTTCCCTGGGATGAAGAGGAGTTCGGTTTTATTCAGGTTAAGCAGACAGTCCGAGATGCGAGTTGCAATGTGAGTGTCAGAGGTTGGGGGAAAAGAGAGGAACAGCTGGGTGTCATCTGCGTAGCAATGGTAGGAGAATCCATGCGATGTAATAACAGAACCTAGTGATCTGGTGTATAGTGAGAACAGAAGCGGTCCTAATACTGAGTCTTGAGGGACACCCGTGTCCGGAGAACAGGGTTTGAACATAGAGCCATTCCATGCGACCTGAAAGGTGAGATTTGTCAGGTATGATGTAAACCAGGTGAGAGCAGAGTCAGTGATGTCAAGTTCTGCCAGAGTGGAGAGGAGGATTTGGAGGTTGACTGTGTCGAATGCAGCAGATAGGTCGAGGAGAATGAGAACGGAGGAGTGGGATGAGGCTCTGGCGTCTCGCAGGGACTCGGTCACTGTGAGGAGGGCCGTCTCTGTGGAGTGAGCAGTCCTGAATCCTGATTGATTAGGGTCAAGGAGGTTGTTCTTCAAGAGATAGGATGACAGTTGGTTGTAGGCGGCACGTTCCAAGGTTTTAGAGAGGAATGAAAGAAGAGATACAGGTCTGTAGCTTTGGATGTCAGTAGCATCTAGGGTGTTTTTTTTAAGGAGAGGCTTCACTGTAGCCATCTTAAAAGCCGCTGGAATGACACCTGAGGTGAGGGAGGAGTTGATCAGGGTGGTGAGGAATGGCAAGATGTCGTGTGAGATGTCCTGGAGAAGAGAGGAGGGAATCGGGTCAAGGGAGCAGGTGGTGGCACGGTTAGATGTAACAAGTGCGTGAACGTCTTCAGAGGTGAGGGCGCTAAAGCTGGTAAGGCCATCAGAGTTGAGAGTTGGGGGAGAGGTTTTCTGGGAGGGAATAGGTGTGAATGAGGATCTGATGTCATTTACTTTCTTGGTAAAGTAAGTCGCAAAGTCATCAGCAGTAAGGGAGGAAGGAGGGGGAGGGGTAGGAGGGGTGAGGAGGGAGGAGAACATGGAGAAGAGTTTCCTGGGGTTGGAGGCAGAAGAGTTGATCTTGTTGAAGGCAGATTTAGCTGCCGAAACAGTTGAGGTGAAGTCAGAGAGGAGGTGTTGGTAGTGAGCAAGGTCCTCGTGCTGGCACGATTTCTTCCATTTTCTTTCTGACGCTCGCAACAATGATCTGTTGGTTTGCAGAGGTTCGGACAGCCAGGGAGGGGAGGGAGATGATCGCGCAGGTCGTGAGATTGGGGGACAGAGAGTGTCCAAAGAAGAGGAGAGTGAGGACATCAGGATGGAGGAGGCTTCCTCAGTAGGAATTAAGAGGAACTGTTCTGAGGATGGTAGCGAGGAAATAACAGTTGAGGAGAGAGCGGAGGGAGTGAGGGATTTCGGGTTGCGGTGGCTGGTGACCATTCGAGGCGTAGAGGGGAGGGATGTGGTGGGCTTCATGGGGAGGGAGAAAGTCACAAAGTGGTGGTCGGACATGGTGAGCGGGGTAACAGAGAGTGCCGAGATGCCACAGGATCTTGTGAAGACAAGATCAAGTTGGTTCCCGGCCCGGTTAGTTGGTGGAGAGGGGGAGAGTGTAAGGTCAAATGCAGAAAAGAAGTCAATGAATTCAGATGAATGCAGCTTTACTGGGTGGATGTTGAAGTCACCGAGGACGACGAGTGGTGTGCCATCATCAGGGGAGCAGCTCAGGAGGGCATCCATCTCATCTAAAATGTCACGAGAGGACCGGGTGGGCGATAGATCACTATGATGTTGAGCTTGAAAGGAAGGGTGACAGAGACGGCGTGGAATTCAAGTGTAGATCGGGGTAGGTGGTCCAGAGGGAGGACCTGGTAGGACCATCTCGGTGAGATGAGGAGCCCAGTTCCTCCTCCTCGCCCTGTTCGTCTTGGGGAGTGTGAAAACGAGTAGGCAGTTGAAAGGGCAGCTGGAGTGGCAGTGTTTTCTGGGGTGATCCAGGTCTCCGTAAGGGCCAGGAAGTTGAGAGTCTGCAGGGAGGCATAGGCTGAAATGGTGTCCGCCTTCTTGACTGCAGACTGGCAGTTCCACAGCCCCCCTAGTACTTCAAGTTCTTTACCGGTGGAGAATGGTGGGTAGCAGAGATTGGATGGGTTACAGCCTCGAGTGAAGGGTCTCTGGTAAAATCTTTTCCAGAGTGATGTCCTGACTGGGATAAGACACATGGCTGCGATGGGTGGTGGTGGTTGAGATGTTATGCCTACCTCAATGGACTCCCACAGATAGATCCGACAGATAGAACAAAGACAGATCCCCTTGTCTTTGTTCTGCTGGCCTGACGCTGTAGTGACAGCCTTTTATGTGCTCAGTTTACCTCATGCACTGACTGTGGCCCCTCCCTCCAATCAAGTCTATTGACTACAGCTGAGCTGGCTGAAACTAGCTGATTTCTCACTTAGCATAGACAGCTTCACAAGAATTTAAACAACAAGCTATCAACACAAGACTAAATGTTACAACTAGCTTTACTCACAGAATGCCTAAACCCAAATCTACAATTAGTTTCTGACTTACCAACAAGAGACAAAGCAGCTTCCTTCCTTTCTCCAGACAAAATCATGCACTCTCCGATCTTCTTCTGCCATCCAGCTCTCAGCTCCATCTGCCAATTTATCCACCATGGGGTCAAGAGCTTTCAGCCGATCAGCCCCCCGACTGTGGAACTCTCTCCCACCAGACATTCACACTTCCGACTCTGTCTCCACCTTTAAATCCCGCCTGAAAACGCACTTATTCCGAGTGGCATACTGTCACACACTGACTATTGCCTTATTCAATGCGTTGACAATTGCGCTAAGTAGTCACATTTCTTTATTCTTACTGTTTGATGTATTTACTATTTGATGTACTGTTGTTTTCATGAACTTAATGACATCCCATTCTTAATCCATAGGGTTTAATATGATGTCGGTCCACCCTTCTGGAAGGCTTTTCACAAGGTTTAGGAGTGTGTTTATGGGACTTTTTGACCATTCTTCCAGAAGTGTATTTGTGAGGTCACACACTGATGTTGGACGGGAAGGCCTGGCTCTCAGTCTCCACTCTAATTCATCCCAAAGGTGTTCTATCGGGTTGAGGTCAGGATTCTGTGCAGGCCAGTCAAGTTCATCCACACCAAACTCTCTCATCCATGTCTTTATGGACATGTTGGAACAGGAAGGGGCCATCCCCAAACTGTTCCACAAAGTTGGGAGCATGGAATTGTTCAACATCTCTTGGTATGCTGAAGCATTCAGAGTTCCTTTCACTGGAACTAAGGGGCCAAGCCCAGCTCCTGAAAAACAACCCCACACCATAATCCCCCCTCCACCAAACTTTACACGTGGCACAATGCAGTCAGACAAGTACCGTTGTCCTGGCAACCGCCAAACCCAGACTCACCATCAGATTGCCAGTTGGAGAAGCGTGATTGGTCCCTCCAGAGAAGCGTCTCCACTGCTCTAGAGTCCAGTGGCGCCGTGCTTTACACCACTGCATCCGACGCTTTGCATTGCACTTGCCGATGTATGGTTTGGATGCAGCTGATCGCCATGGAAACCCACTCCATGAAGCTCTCTAGGCTGTTTTTGAGCTAATTTGAAGGCCACATGAAGTTTAGAGGTCTGTAGTGATTGACTCTACAGAAAGTTGGTGACCTCTGTGCACTATGTGCCTCAGCATCCGCTGACCCCGCTCCATCATTTTACGTGGTCTACCACTTCTTGGCTGAGTTGCTGTCATTCCCAATCACTTCCACTTTGTTATAATCCCACTGATAGTTGACTGTGGAATATTTAGGAGTGAGGAAATTTCACGACTGGCACACAGGTGGCATCCTATCACAGTACCACGCAGTACCACGCTGGAATTCACTGAGCTCCTGAGAGCGACCCATTTTTTCACACGTTTGTAGAAACAGTCTGCATGCCTAGGTGCTGCTTTTATACACCTGTGGACATGGAAGTGATTGGAAAACCTGATTTCAATTATTTGGATGGCTGAGTGAATACGTTTGGCAATATAGTGTATCTCTGAAATATATATATTAGGGCCGGGACTCAATTAAAAAAAAAATCCAATTAATTAGAGGCTTTGTAATTAATTAATTGAAATTAAACGCATTTTAATCGCATAAAAATATTTTACCTGAGAACAGTGAGAAGTAATTTTTTTCACATGGATTTTTAGTATACCATTGAATAATGACTGAATACATAAGCTTAAAGGAAAACACCACCGCATTTCCATACTGAACTATGTTCTGCTCTGATCTTAGACGAGGTGATACATACCTCCCTCTCCTCTGTGCGTGCACTCAATGGCTCTTGCGCGCACTCCGCGCAGCGCTAATTTGCTAGCATGTAGCTTGTCCCAGTATATTCCTTAGGATCCAAAGGGGGGTGAAGTTAGAAGCGACCAAGCACTTCCACGTTGTCCCTATTTAAATACGGTTACGTGAGTAGTTACACGACCCAAGTTTGGTTACACAAAATGAAACATGCCAATTTTTCTAAGCGGATAACAAGGATAACTATATAGTATGGCGGAATAACAACTGGAAGCACTTCGACGTCGGCGCAGTAATATCATCACTCAAAACATGACGGGACTCTATACCTTCTGCTTGTTTTCACAACCCTGTACGATGCACGTTATAACCATGATGTTTGATTGTTCACAAACTATCTTACTACAACCTGATGCTTCCTCAACTGTGCACAAACTACTACAGGTAGTGCAGGCGACGGCGTGCAGGTCACGTAGGTTCTATTGACGGAAGTAAGAGGGGGAGCGGAGTGATGACATTACTGCGCCGACGTCGAAGTGCTTCCAGTTGTTATTCCGCCATACTATATAGTTATCCTTGTTATCCGCTTAGAAAAATTGGCATGTTTCATTTTGTGTAACCAAACTTGGGTCGTGTAACTACTCACGTAACCGTATTTAAATAGGGACAACGTGGAAGTGCTTGGTCGCTTCTAACTTCACCCCCCTTTGGATCCTAAGGAATATACTGGGACAAGCTACATGCTAGCAAATTAGCGCTGCGTGGAGTGTGCGCAAGAGCCATTGAGTGCACGCACAGAGGAGAGGGAGGTATGTATCACCTCGTCTAAGATCAGAGCAGAACATAGTTCAGTATGGAAATGCGGTGGTGTTTTCCTTTAAGCAACAAAATATTGTTTATTTTTGTTTAACCAAGTCCAACAGACCAGTGCAATTTTTGCCATTAACGTCCATGCTAGCTACCACGCTAGCGACCACGCTAGCTGCTATTTGTTTTGCATTGAGGTGATACTTGAGGCCCGATGTGCTGCGGTGATATGCGAATTCCTTGTTGCATAGCTTGCACACAACCATGCTCTTACTGACGCTTCCATCCGTTCGTTTTTTATAACAAAAATTCCCATCCACGGGGCTAACCAAAGCGGCCTCATCAGCTTCTCCGTTCATGTTCACTGTGGTTTGTTGTGGTCTGAAGTCATGAACGCAAGTTGGTGCTCCAGTATAATCGGTCCGCCTGAAACTCATCCAGTGAGAAACCGTTAAAGTCCCGGCCCTAATATATATATATATATATATATATATATATATATATATATATATAAGAACAAGTAATTAAACCAATTTAAATATTATATTATATTATATTAATATTTTCAACAATGTAAGGCCTTACAGAAAGGAAAAGATCAGGAAAAAAAAAAACAGAAAAAAAAGATTTACAATTGTAGCATTGTAAATCTGGTCCTATAAATAATGATGAAGATGGTAAGGACTTATCACTGCGCCTTATACTTGTACCACTTTTAATGTATCTCATGACTGTCTGCAATGAAACACAGTTTTGTTCCAAGTTGGCCTCACAAGAAGATAATTTAACCGCTGTACTTTAATCTCTCATGAATGGCAATTAAGAAAGTGCACAAGGTGGAAAAGTCTTCCACACAGTTGAAACGATTGTACCCTTGCTTGCTTGCTTTTCTTTTTTATTATTTATAAACTTTTACCACATTTTTACCCAGGGTACATTCAGTGATGTTCTCTTTTTACAAAAGTCCCTGCTATAATTACTACTTCCACAATTTAAGACATTCATACTCATTCGTACAACCTGATTTGTTGGCCTCAAATGCTCCAATGAAGCATTTATTGGTAAAAGGGAAGCATTATTGGTTAAAAATAATTTTATAGCGTTTTTCTAGATTTTAGACTAGAAATTTGCCCATACTAGGGGCTGTTCGATTTTGGCCAAAAATAAAATCCAGATTTTCTTCTCTCAAAATCCAATTTTTGATTACGATTATTTGTGAAATGACCAAAGGCAAAGAAATTATTTCAGATATGCTGTTTTTTATTGAACATTTTGCAAATGATTTCCCCATTGGGATTTGAGTGCAAACCTTGCTCTTATTAAACAAAAAAATCCCTCAAGGGATTAATATAAAGAACAATTAATTAACTTTTGCCATCTGGCTTTGCTCCATGTTATCTTCTTGTAGACCTCTTGTAAAACAAACAAACCCCCCCCCCCCCAAAAAAAAAAACCAATCCCTTTGGAATTAAGAGAAAAATCTCACTTTCACATGTATCAAGGTGTGTCCATTTAACAAAATTGAAAAATCGATTTTACGAGTTTCACGTTTTTAACATCGTCCTAACTACATAATCGCGATTATGATTTAAAATCGATTAATGGAACAGGCCTAGCCCATACACATTCATACAATGATGGTGTGTGCTCCTGCCTGCTTCTCTAAATGGGTGTGCTGGCTGCCATCCACTGTAGGTTGTACATTGGATAAATTGCTAGCTCATAAAGCCCCACTTGCAAAAAAATCTAAAAATCCTGTTAGGGCCCTGCTTAAAAATGTGGTCAATTTCGGTAGATATTTGGCTTTCCTTTCATTTAATTCAACAAGTTGCCTTTATATATATATTATATATATATATATATATTCATATTTCTTCCATTTTCTAGACACTAAATGCAATTTCAGTCAATCAAAGGGATTATGAACTGTGTATTTAAACTTCCCCCCAACTCACACACACACACACACACACACACACACACACACACACACACACACACACACACACACACACACACACACACACACACACACACACACACACAACCTCAAACTCACAGCCTTTCGCATGTTGTCTTAGCTTGATAAATGCACTGTGCATTATGTGGTGTGGACATGAGGTGAAACGAAAACCTGATGCCCTTCCGTACACAAGTTACACATCTTGGTTATATTTAGGAGTACAACAACTTTGGTTATGTTATGTTTGCATTTATATGTAAGAGAAAAAATGCCTAAGTCATGGCATATTCTGCCTACGTCACTTTTATTTGTTAGGGCAATTGATGATGGGTCTTTTTCTTTTTGCATATTTGTTCACACATCTGAGGGGTATTCCACCAAACTCGCTAATTAAGGCGGCGCTTTCCTGGTTAAGCCTGGTTAGAACTAACGCCAACTTCCACTTGTGGCTAAACCCGTTCCATTAACGCATTTCAGCCGCGCCTTGTTAAGGCTATGATTCAAACCAGGTTAAGGTTTGGGATATAAAGCCAGCCCAGAACCGTGAATGTCCAATCATCAAGAAAATGGCTGAAAAGACCAGAGCAAAAATGATTGATGGAACTGTACGAGGAGTACAAACCCATCGTGACCAAAAAAGGGAATACTGTAGTGATAAATAAAAAGTTGTCAAGAGTAATAATATAGACAAGAGTTTCCTGAATGTGAGAATAGTGTAAAGGTAACATGCGGGCTTCGCACGTGGCCGGCCAGGGTTCAATTCCCCACTATGGAAGTTTGTGAAAATCTTTTTTTAGCCGGAACTGAGTTTTAGTGTGAAATATTTCTCTCTCTCTCTCTCTCTCTCTCTCTCTCTCTCTCTCTCTCTCTCTCTCTCTGACAATTGCATGCAGCAATGCCTTTGTCATTTGGATCTATAACATGCTATTAATAATAACATCTTTATGCCTATCATGTTTTTGCAAGTTATATTTGGGTTCTGGGGGAATTGTATGACATATTTATCATAGTTAAAGTAAAATGTTGGTCTAATTCTCTGATCTAAAGACAATTATGCAAGCAAAAAAAAAATATATATATATATGAGACATCCTCACTGGGTTGTGAACCTGGGCTGCCCGCGTTTGGGGCAGGTGCATCACTACTCACCCAACTGGGGGATGAACAACATGTGAACTACATATGTTTTTAGATAATAATATGGCCAGTCGGTGTTCAGGAAATAAACAATTTATTCATATTTTTTAATTGCATGTATTTGTCACACTGGTATGTCAAGTGGAGTTATTTTGTCCTGTCTCCATGTCTGTCTTGTCATTTCCTGTTTTATTTTGGAAAGTAACTCTCCTCTCGTTTCAGGTCACTTGCCCTTCCTCATGTGCCCCAGTCTGATGTCACCCCTGATTCCTGATTGTCTCCACCTGTCACCCATTACCCTCATGTGTTAAATAGTCTGCGTCTCCCTTTGTCCTGTGCGCGTGTGTCTTGTCCTGTGTCGTGCATCCCCAGCTATCAAGTCTAAGTCAAAGTCTGAGATATCCAGTTGTCTCATTCGAGGGTTTTTTGTTGGCCTTTGGCCTTTGCCTTTATATTTTTCATAGCCTGTTTAAGTTAGTAGTTCTCGTTCCTCGTTCTAGTATTCCCTCCCCCGGAGGCGTTTTAGGTTTAGAATAGTTTTTTCGTTTTTCCCCCTCTAGTTGGTAGGGTTTTCTGTTACCTTACCCAGTCATAGTTTTTCCCTCCCCGGAGGGTTTTTTGTTAGACCTGTCTTTTCCCTCCCTCTTAGGCTACGTTCACACCGCAGGTCTTAATGCACAATTCCGATTTATGGCTCAAATCCGATTTTTTGTTTGGCTGTTCACATTACCTCTTTAAATGCGGCCTGTCTACGGATTGCTGTGTGAACAGCTCACGCTCCTGAAGTGACCCGCATGCGCAGTTGATCATTGATGACATCACGCCACAGCGGTGTTTACGGAAGCGAACATGGCAACGGCAACCGGTAACGTGGGACTGTATGGCTTCATGCTAAAAACGGTGTGTGGCGGCAGCCGGCAAATTTGCTTCGCTGCTGTCCTCCATGTTTGTTTTGGCTCCCGCCCGCTTTTCAATCAACTTTATTTGTCATTAATTTACAAAACAGTGCAGCGCGGGTCAGAATGACGTCAAAGTCGCATTAAATGCGACCTGGCTGTTCAGACTGCGGTCGCATTCAAAAAAATCCGATACGTATCCGATTCAGTACCACATTTAAATGTGGCCTGAATCTGATTAGAAAATGTCAGATTCAATGCGACTTGTGCTGTTCACATTGTCAAAAGCAAATCAGATATGGGTCACATATGAGCGAAAAAATCAGATTCAGGTCACTTGTAACTGCGGTGTGAACGTAGCCTTAGACCGTAGGGATTTTTGTTATCGAGCCTAGTTATCGTGATTCCCTCCCCGGAGGCGTTTTCTGTTTCGAAGTGTTTTTGTTTTCTTTGCCCCCTTAGCTCATAGGGTTTTCGGTTGTAAGTTTCATAGCCATCCCTCCTTTTGAGGCATCTTCTGTTTGTACTCCTTTGCGGCCTGAATAAAGTCCTTTGTTTTGAAACCTCTGCATTCGAGTCCTATTCCTGAGTCCTGGGCGTGACAGTGTTCTTAGACACTTGATGAAAATATAGTCTGTTTGTACCTTTTTATATATGTAATTTTGGTAATTTTTGGTCTTTCACGTGACGAAATCACGAGGTCTAGCCTTCTGCTGGTACAGTTGTTTCCGACAGATGGACGTCTCTGAAACCCCGCTCAAGTAAGCCTGATGGTTAGCCTCCCCGGAGCAGGCTAGTTTGGTCAGATAAATTCCCATGGTTACTTAGCCGAGAGTGCCTCAAGTCACGTTGAAGGAACGCAACTCTCACTAAAGGTAGCGAGGCTTATCGAAATTAGCCCGGCTTTGCGCTTAGCGAGTTTGATGGAATACCCCTATGGTTGAATGTACTGTTACAATATCAATACAAAATACCAATGTGACTTCTAAAAATTGTGTTTTTTCTTGTTTTCCAAAAACATTGAAATATGACTTAGGCAATTATGCTATGAGACTAATGTGAAGTCACGAGAGGCTGTGTCCTGGAGGGGAGCTATTTTCCCCTGAGATGGCTCAACCGCTGACTGCTATTTGGAACTCCACACCTCAACCCACCAACACACCTGAGGCTGATCAGTGACTAATTGACTGAAGGGCTTTTGAGGTTTAGTGACCGGGAGTGTGAGAGTGTGGTGGTGAAGACAGGCTCCATGTTGTCTCCTCTGCAGAGAACCAGCCAGCAGAAGAGGGTTTCCTGTGTGAAAGTTACCGGGTGGTACACTGGATACTTAAGTGTGGATTGAAGCGCTGCCGGGGGTAGACTGCAACAGTAAGGGAGGCTGAATTCCCCTCCCCACTGACGGAACATTGTTGTTGAGTTGGGATTCCACCGTTAAAGAGCTGCAGAGACATTATTTAAGCTTTGGACCATTAGAGAGCAACCGAAACCTTATTTACAATTTAAGTTTGAAACACTGTTTCTGTTAACCCCGAAGAACATTATTAGATCCTTCATGATATTCCAACTTTGTGTCCGTGCACTACTTGAACTGTCCCGCCGAGAGCTATTTATATATCTCAAAAGTGTGACATTCTTGTGAAGAAAAAACATTGTGTTTTTGTGTCTTTAAAATCCCAAACACACTTTAAAATATCAAATACAAGTTTGTGTTTTGTTCACTCTACCATTAAAATCAGTTTTTTTCCTGTGCCGTATGTGAGCACACTATGACAGTGGGCTATTATCACCAGACGCAGTAAATTATAGATGAAGATGAACATGCCGCTTGAAGCTAAGAGGAGGGAGGCCCTAACCTAATCAGACTGCATGCTGGTTCTTTCCTCCGTGTCACAGAAACTCTCTCTATCCAATGCTGTTTTTGAACCCTCCTCCCTCTGTCTTTTCACTCGCTCCCCATATCTCACTCCAGCGTGGAACTTTCCATCAAAGCATCTCGTTAATGATGGAGCACTCTCATGCATCTTTAAGGACTTGACAGGGATCTTCCACTGTGCAGTCAGAAGTCAACTATGCAGTTTAGTTTGTTTGAACATGAAAAGACTCAATAAAGAAAATGTACTTCAGTTAACCTGGATAGGTAGGCAATATGAAGACTGACAGAGGAATCCTATTTTGCAACAAATATGCGTTTATGTAATGTGGAAATGCATGAAAATGTTTATTTTCCCCGTTTTGTGTTAGCCTTTGGAAACCCAGACAGTTTAAGCGTATGTCATCCCAGCAAATTAACTTCAAACACTGCATGCAAAAGGGGAAAAATACAAATCATAGAAAATTATACAATAGTACGAGTATTCTTTCAGGGGTTGACAGTCTTTTTGTGTCTGTGTGTGTGAACATGCAGATGTATTGTAACCTATATCCCTACTTGATTGTATAACCATCATTGTGACCGACAATCATTACCAGAGACCAGGTGCCGTGTGAACTCTCGTCTCCTCAAGTGTCATTCATCCCTCCTTTCTCTCTTTTCATCGCCAGCTCTGTGTTCATTCTTTGTCCCCAAAAGTCCCTCATATCTGATGGCCATGTAGTCATACATCTATTCATAGTTTAGGTTTCTGTTTAGATTATTATAGGTTTTCCTGAAGGCATTGCAACTAATTTTATTACAGCAGTTGAAAAACAATTTTGGGGAGAGAGATACATTAAATTCAGCCTAAACACTGTGTTTCTGTTCACATTATAACCCAATACTTGGAATATGACACAAAATAAAATTCAGCTCCAAAGTTGCCTGTGAGGACATTTCTTCCAATTCAAGTCATTATTTTATAAAACCAAAAACACTTTAAATCTAATTTATTTATTTTGCATTAACATGCAAAGACATACAATCTTCTTTGAAACCTCATTAATGTGGTCACATTTCTCTCTGGATTTATTTATGTCTATTTATATATACTATATGAGTTATAAACTGTAGACAAATGTCTTATTTATAGCCAGCATTGTGTTTCTACACCTAAATCGATTTTTAAACAATTTGAGTTTTATCCAAATTGAAATGAACAAACGCTTCCTGAATTGTATCTGTGGAAGTGAAGCAATTACGTTATATGTGTTAATATGAATGATCATCTATCAGTTGACATATAGTAGATTTGCCCATCATTTAGGAGCACATCCTCACTATACTATTCCTAGCCAACAGAAATTAATATATATTAAATATTTGGTTGATTATACTGTAGCAACATAACATACATTTACATTATGAATATGTATAACATGTATCGGAAACATGCAACTTCTACTTTATCTTGTTGTCGTGTCTTTTGCATATTTTCCACAGATATAAAGACTCCTGCTGTCATCAGACACTGTCTTATTCATGCTCTATTTACTCTTTCTCCCACCAACTACCTACCACAAATATGCCTAACACAATTTCATTTTATTTGTAATAAAAAACCAGAGGTGACAAGTAACAAAGTACAAATACTTCGTTACTGTACTTAAGTAGATTAGATCAGGTATCTGTACTTTACTTGAGTATTTATTTTTCTTTACTTTAATTAAATACTTAATAATTAATTTACTTTGAAATTGTGTTGACTCTTGAAATTTTGAGCATATTCTAGTCCTGCTCAATGTGTTAAGTGTCCTGAGATGACTTCTGTTGTGATTTGACACTATAAATAAAATTGAATAGATGACGACAATACGTAAAAGCATACTTGACAAACTCGAGAGGGAAAGAGGGAGAAGAAGAGGGGGGGAACAGGTTACCGCGGGAAGAAGTCGAATGAGTGAGGGGACGGTAGAGACGGTAGAGAACTTGCACTGTAGCAGCGACATGGAGGAAGGAAGCGAAGCGGGGTCCGGGAGTATTGCCGACGGCGACGCTTCAGAAGATTCAGAGAATCTCATGGCGTATGCACTGTGTCCTGTGTCAACCGAAAAACCACGAGCTGCTGGCGTGATTATTCTTGATTATTCTGTCTGAACTTTTTTCGTTTAACAAAATTATCAAAAGATGTATTGTTTCATTAATGGCAAAAATTAATGTTTTACTTTTTACTTTGAAAGTACATTTCAGAGCCTGTACTTTCTTACTTTTACTTGAGTAAAGGAGTTGAATCAGTACTTCTACTTAAGTACAGAATATGTAGTACACTGATACACTCTTTTACGCCAAGAAATCCATTGCTCTTCACACTACATCACACTCGATACGAAAGTAAACACTTAATTAAAAATCCTGTTGGTGACTGCAAGATATTGTTGAGTTAAATAAGTGATAAGAATCACTTATAAGTATTTACTGCATTAATACGTTAAGCTTAGGAGCCTTTGTTGGCCTGAAACAGGGTGTTGATGTGAGTCAAGAGAGAAAGGTATCGGGTGAAGCTAACTGGCATCAATAGCCAGAGGACTACTCTATGTCAACCAAAGACGGGCATCCTATTGTTGTTTGGATGACTTCCCTTGATACTTTGTGTGTGTGTGTGTGTGTGTGTGTGTGTGCGTGTGTGTGTGTGTACTGACATCACAGTGAAAGCAGAGACAGCTTGCTGAAAGCAATGACGAAAGCATCCCTGAAGGGGAACACCAATGGAGATAAGTAGAAAATACTAGAATAGTAGCTACCTTTTTCTCTCCATCTCTTCCTCTGTCTGTTTCTCTATCACACACAGACACACAGACACACACACACACACACACACACACACACACACACACACACACACACACACACACACACACACACACACACATCAGCACACAGAAAACATGAGAATAAATTATTTAAAATCCCAGAATATATTAAGTACATTACAGTAAAATGCATACTGGCATGTTATCATACTATATATACAAATACAAATACAGTGTAATGGTCTTGTTGGTGTAATAAACTTGTAGCCATGATGAAACAGGCCTTGATCCTCTGACGTCGCTGCACAACAGTGAATTTACAGATGAGGGACGGACAACATCATGATGTACTATCATCACTATGAAGCTGATTGTCAAACACACAGAAAACACAGACGCATACATATAATCTCTGATCAAATGCTAGATCAGAAATTCAGACATTATACTCTAAAGTGATTTTGAGATGTCAACACATAAATTTCCGATTTCAAGATTTCTTTCAATAATAGGAATACATATTATTTATAAAAGAAATACTTATAATTACTCCTCATAATAACAATAGGCTAATGTGACAATTCCCCTTGTAATATTTCTCTTTATCCAGCAATTATCTTTGGCTTCTTCCTTTCTCATTCTCTTTCATTTTGATCATGGTATCACTTAAAAAATCTACTGCCTTAATAGGATTTCCAATAATTGACAAGAAATATGATGTTTATAAGGATATTATCTACCTCATCAACATATAGGACCACTATACTTCAGATATGTTAAACTGTATTTCAGGTCAGAGTGCAATTCTTTGTTGGAAGCATTGTGGAAAATAACTCTCACAGACAAATGCTAGAATGGACAGAGGTTACAATGTCTACATTTTCAACCAAGCTGAAGTCAAAAATACAGAGCATATAATGCATGATAGACATAGATATTACAGTAAGATTATGTATGGCAAAGTCAACAGTATCCCAACATAATTTAAGGCACTCCATTGTAATACATAGTATGGAATCAGTTCAACTGCTAAACGTGGTGGAGGATTGTTATCCAAACTACTGATCAAAGAGGATGAATAAATATAGGGTTTTAAATCAATAAATATGTGCTATAATCTAGAACTGTACACAAGTTAGTAACTCAAGACACTTACAGGGACATTGTTGTGTTAATGTTGTTGTTTTACAACCTTGGTCTTGTTTATATAGGATTGGACAAATTGGCCATTTACTTAATGGATTTACTTTATGGATCATCATCAAACATCTGATGATGTATTGGCTACTCCAGTATCCATAACCTTTCCTTAAATTGGACTGGTTTAAACCTGTCTAAGACCTATTTTTTATATCCCCAGAAAACACTGCTTTAAAACGTGTTTTAAGAGTATTTGTGGCCATAAATACCAACCATGAAACTGGTGTGTATGTATTATTGTATAATGCCATAGAATGAATGACCGATGAAATGAAAATAAGACCAAAATTTTGAAAAATCCATAAAACATACATACTGCTCAATTATGACAGTGACAGACTGTTTCTATGAATTGTGTAAAATATAATCCTGAACATGAACATAGGTGTAGTCTTCAGCATGTCTGTTATTTGTTGTAAGTCTCATTTTAATATTAGACACAAATGAGGTAAGTACAGTATATCTTAAATATCCTTATAAAACATACTTTATACAATTCATCACATTAGACCCTTATTTGAGGGAACTTCTAATCATTTCCTCCATTTTATCTTCTTTAATATTTCTTCCCTGCTTTGTGTCTCTCCCTCAAATTGTGGTACAGTTAATTCCCTTTGTCAGTCTGCTAGATACCATTGGCTTTGTTGAGCGAGGTGTTGCTCGCCTCTTTGGTACTTGACTCAGCCTTCATGGCTTGCTCAACAGCATCTGCCAAGGGCAACTTGTCCTCTGCTTCCGTCTCCCTGTGATAGAAGTAGTTGAAATTGGAAACAATGACGGGAACAGGCAAAGCAATGGTCAGCACACCTGCGATGGCGCACAAGGTACCGACCATTTTACCCCCCGTGGTTATGGGACACATGTCCCCGTAGCCAACTGTGGTCATGGTAACCACAGCCCACCAGAAGCCATCGGGTATGCTGACAAATTGTGTGTTGGGCTCGTCTACCTCAGCAAAGTAGATAGCACTGGAGAAGAGGATTACTCCAATGAAGAGGAAAAAGATGAGCAAGCCAAGCTCACGCATGCTGGCCTTCAGGGTCTGTCCCAGGATCTGCAGACCCTTGGAGTGACGTGAGAGTTTAAATATACGAAACACCCGGACCAGACGGATGATACGCAGAATGGCCAACGACATGTTCTGTCCTGAGCTCTCTTGTGGCGTTGTGACCAATTCTGTAACCACGGTAACAAAATAAGGGATGATGGATATAATGTCAATGATGTTCATGAGGTTATGAAAAAATTCACTTTTGCTTGGACAGACCACAAATCTCACACAAAGCTCAAAGAAGAACCAAGCAATGCAGGCAGTCTCAATAATGAAGAAGGGATCTGAGAAGGTTGTGGGCTTTGTTCCAGATGGAGCCACAGAACTGTGAAATATAGATTGGTTGAAAGGCTGTACCGCTGTGGGTACAATAGGGTCGGTGTCATCTCTGAATTCTGGCAGCGTTTCCATGCAGAAAATAATGATGGATATGACAATAACAAAAACAGACACAAGTGCTACGCCTCGGGCTGCATTTGAGCTCTCTGGGTACTCAAACAGCAGCCAAAATTGCCTGTACACATCATTGTTAGGTAGAGGGATCTCAACATCCTTTATGAATCCCTCATCTTCTCTGAACTGCTCCAAGGCCTCGCTTCCAAGCTCATAGAACACAATTTCATCTGAAAACACATCCAGGGGAACGTTAGCCGGGCGTCTGATTTTACCGCCTGACTGATAGTAATACAAGATGCCATCAAAGCTGGGTCGGTTCCGATCAAAGAAGTACTCATTCCTCATTGGATCAAAGTAGTCCATCCTCTTCAAAGGATTTCCTAGCAGCGTCTCAGGAAACTGGTCCAACTTTTTGAGCTGTGTCTCAAAACGAAGACCGGCGATGTTGATGATGACTTTCTGGTCTCCGTCATCCAGACCTCGTTTATCTACAAACAGATCCTCGCAGCATTCCTTAGCAAGCCGGCTGAAAATCTTCTCACTTTCCTTAGTACCCTCACTGTTTAGCAGCAATTTCCAGTTAGAGATCATACTGGCACAGCTACTGCGCCCTTGTCTGCTTGGTGATTGCATGGTTGGGGACTGGGGAACTCCTAGTGTCTGTGTGTGTGGAATGGGCGAAGATGAGGTGGATTCCCAAATGCAGGAGGGAATAGGTGTAGAGGAAAGCTGAGAGGCTCGCATAAGGTAGTTGCTGCCTGGGCTGCTGTGCTCTGGAGGCATGTCCACCGTGAGAGCTGTGGTCTCATCGTAGGTGTTGACCTCCTCTTCAAGGCAGCCGTCAAGATCATCCAGGCTCTCAAAGTCTACCAGGGCCACCTCCATAGCTGCAGTTCAGCCAGTGCAAATCCTTGGGACCCCAGGATAAGACAATCACACCATCACACACAAATGGACAGATGGGAGGCACAGTCACCAGGATCAGCAGCAGAGTACCAGAGTATCCAGTCTTCAGCAAAGCACTTATAGTCACAAGGCAAATTGAAAGCGGCTTCTATTTCTTATTTCCTCCAACACCTGTAGAGTGAGAGACAATGAGAGAAAGAAAGTCAGTGAGTTTCTGTCAATGTTAAGGGATTGTTCTGTGTTAACTATCATCAGGTGACAAAAATATGAAGTTGGAAAGCACATGTTCTATCATGACTCCTTGTTTCTTAGAAACTCTTCCATCTCGCTGGAAACCAGCAGAAAAAGAAAAAGGAGTGATCGGGAGATACAGAACCGAGGAAAGAAAGAGGAGGAAAAGGGTGAGGCAGCTCAAAGAAAGAAAGAAAGAAAGAGAACAGGATGAAGGCTGATTCAAAACAGGTGAAAATGTTCCAATGTTCCAAAATGTCCAAAAAGTTGGAATCTAGGATTGTACACACCTGCAAAAAGTAAAGTGATAAATGAAATCAACCCTCTTAAACAACAACATCCAAACAATGTCATTTGACTATTAGAGCAACCAGAACTTTCACATTCTAAAAACTGCTGCAGAAGAAGCCACTTCTTCTTTATATTTATTTATATAAGAAAATATTAAAATAATAAATAATTAAAAATAAAATATATTTATATTGCTCTGCTTGACAAGTTCGTTTGTCCTCAATTTAATTTAATTTTACTTAATGTATCAGAAATCACTGCCAACTCCTCAATGTCAGACAGACACAGGTCGTTCTTGAAACGGGCGTTGGCTTCTTCTCCACAAGTGTGCTTCTTACTTTGCATGTTCTTTACACACGCCTTCCACATACGCCATATACACAAAATACATTTGACTAACTGTACGAAATATGACAAATGGACATAAATTTACCTTTCTACTGATTACAAATGAAAGCAAAATACCTTGTTAGCCGCTTGTCATGAAAGATTAAACTTCTTGAAATCCTTGAGCCTCGTGAAACATCTGCTCGCTTTACATTGTTAATGCCAGTGTTGTACAAGTTCACACTTTTCATGAACTAGTTCAAAGTTCAGTTCACACATGTTCAAAGTGAAGTGTTCACGTTCATAGTTCACGATTTCAATTCTGAACTTCAATCACTATGCCTACATTCTATCCTAAAACTGTTCACTGTAGATCTTAAATTCTATCACATAAACTTAAAGTTTTTGCATAGACCTATATAGTATGGACAAAGGACAAAGGACAAAAAAAAAAACAACAACATTTTTTTTGGTTTATTTGTCTGTTGCCCCAATAATGTTCCTCTAGAAAAGGACCGGAAAGAAATGTATCATCAAAAAAACATAATACATTTGTAATGAATAATTAATGTATTGGGAAGGTGAATACTCCAAAACTCTGAGTAAACAAACATGAAAAAAAAAGTATTCTTATTTTGCTATGTTCCATTAATGTTGTAACACGGAATTAACAGTTGGGAAGCAAGAACAAGTGTATGTACTGCTTAACAAATCAGTGTCTTACATGCATTTGAACAGAAAATATCTTAATGGTCTTATTTTTTTGTGGCACTGTCTCACTGCACTATTAAAAAAAAAAAAAACACATAAGGAAACCCAATGTTGCAGTAAGTAATAAGCAGTCCACAGACTAGTCCACTAACTACTGTTTCTTGTTGGCATTCAATAGCAATTGCTTTTCAAAGTTGGCATCTCCCAATCTGTTTCTCCTGGGCCTAAATATCTGGCAACCAGTGCTGACGAGCCTCTCACTTGATGGGATGGCTGTGTTATATTTGATGAAGAGCTTTTTTAGTTTGGGTAGGAGCATGTAATCAGTAAACTCATCAGTGGTCGGGGCGTCCAGGTAGATGTCCATCTCAGATTTAGTGACGGTTGATGGGCTTCTATTGAACTTGAAAATGGATGAAGCACTGCTTTTCCTCTCAAGGTCATCATAGGTCGGGGCTTGATCAGACTCATTAGCCACGCTGACAGATTGCAACTCTTGCTTCAACATCAATCGGTACTGCAATCGCTTAATGTCATCCTCCACCCAGTCCAGCTTGAACACTGGGAGTAGTATAGCTGCCAGTATGTGCTCTTTTTTATCAAGCATGCCTTCCAGCCTTTTTGAGCTTGACGACATCATGTTTTGGATGAGGGGACAGCATGCAGTCAGACCTTGTGTAGCTATAGGCTTCCATCTCTCATCCAACAGACCAATCAAATCGTTTTTCAGTTGCACAATGGTAGGAACCAGGTACCCAAGGAATGTGTTTTTTTCCCCCTGAAGGATGTTCAGTGCATACGCTAAGGGACCCATCACACTCACAAACTTGTGGATGAAGTCGATTTCATCTGGAGTGAAACGACGAAGGCCAAGCTCATCACAGACGGTGTGCATAAGGAGTCAGATTCAGGAGTAGGATCCACTGGCACTGACAGATTGCTTGCCTGGGGAGTAGGGGTGAGAATTGATACGTTTTTATCAATATCAATGCCACTGTCGATTCTGCCTATCGATCCAATTCCTTATCAATTCTCTTACCGATTCCTGAGTAGTTCAATAAATACTTATATACACTATAATAGGGGGTTTTAGCCCATAAATTAAAAATAAATAAAACGCACCTTGAATTTTTACACATTTTATTAACAAAAGCACTGCAAACCATTATAACGAAAGAAAAGCTCAACATAGAAAGTTGCACACACTTGTTTGGATTATGCTAGAAGTTATTTGAAGCTTCTAGCTGCTTTTGTCTATGAAATATGGATATTCTTTTGGGTAGTGTCTATGAGTCTATTATTTTTATTTTTTATTGCCAGGAATGGTCCTTTCCTCTCCCTGCCCTAAATATGTGTGTATATAGTGAATTTCTTCTGTGCCATTCATGTATTTAACTTTCTCTATCACTACAGTAACTTTTTGACCGTCATTTTCTCTGATTTGAACTCCTCTGTGTCTCCCGTTTGGGCAAACACGGCCAAGCGTAAATCAGGCTTTCCTATTTGCTGTAAAAGCCGATACAGGAGCCAATACGAGCGTCCGATGCATAAACGTAACTCTATACGTCACTAGCAAGATGGCGGATGAGAAGTTGATCGATATACATAAACAAACGGAGAAATGCGCCACGGAGACGAGGAGACATCTAGTCACATCTTTACAACTTTACGCATTCGTTTTGTTGTCAGAAATAAATCGCTCACATGGACAAGCAGGGTACCGTTGTTTAGCCCCGTTTCTCTAGTTTAAGAGGAAAAAACGCATGTTTCTAGCCAAACCATTACAGAGTTATGACGCTCTAAAGACAACATGATCTTTTGTAGCGTACAGTGGCGCCGCCAGGATTCAATTTCAATGTACGCACAGAAACGGCAAAATACAACAACAAATGGAAAAATACTTTTTTAAGACAAAATCGAATGTTTTCAGTATCAGTGAAATCAGTAGCGTATATCATGGTGATAGGCCCCGGTGCAAATATTTTTTTGTGCCCTCCATCCCCGCCCTAAACACAAGCGCACGCTTGTGAGCACTCCACGCACGCACACACACGCTTGGACACACACGCACAGTACAGTATGATAACTCTCCCGGCCCGGGGAGAGAGACATGCATCGGCTCGGCCCACAGTGCTCAGCGGCAGAGAGGTGACGAGACTAGAGCCGAGCTGTATTGTGTAGTGGAGAGGGACCAACACACGCTATGCGTAATTGCGCACACACGCGCGATCGTCCTCTCAAATGCGGCTGCGTCTCTCCAGGTCACTGTGTGAGAGAAAGAAAAGCTCTGACTTGCTTGGGCAGACGTTGTTTGGTGTCACCTGCTGAAATTTAAATATCTAGCCCACCTTCAAAAAAAGTACGCACAGTGTGTACAGGATTCCGGCTGGCGGCGCCACTGGTAGCGTATACGCTACAATGGGTCTATGCCTCCACTGATTACACACGGCAGCATTTTCATCGCGTTTGGTGAAATGTAGCCAGACTTTCGATCGCTTCCTCCTCTCCATGATGCTGCCTCGTTGTTTATAGGTTGTCGGCGCGTGTAGGGTCGTCGCAGAGAGAGTGACGCAATGTACCGAGACGCAAAATTTCGAGTCATTGTCTTCAGTTGTTTCATCAGCTGCTGCATTAATAGTAACACTCTCTCCAAAACAGTCAAATGCTTTTACAAAATTTGAAGCATTGTCAGTCACTGTGCACACAATTTTTTTTTTAATTTTAAATTCCTTGTACACATCTGTCAGCACTCTTGCCAGGACATCATATGTGTGTGATCCACTGACATGACGGCATGCAAGGGCTGCTGAGTGATACATCATTTTTGTCAAGCCAATGAGTTGTAATGCCCATAAATTCCTTGTTGACAGCTGACCAGCAGTCAGCTGTTGTGCATGCAAAGTCAAGCCCATCACGTTCAGCTTTTAGGTTATTGATAACCTCAATTAATTCTTTATTCAGCAGTCCCTGCACTTGCCTTCGTGAAGGCACACATCTGCCTGGTTGCAAATCAGCCACTATGAAGGAGGGTTTTTCAACCATACTCAGAGGCTGTAAATCTCCAATAATGTAGTCTATTATCAATCTGTCTACCTGTTGCTGGGAGATCATACCCCAGAAGGCTGCAGGCAGTGTGACTTGAGACGTTTTGGGATTTTGGCAGAGGGTCTTGCCCTTTCCCTTTTGACCCTCAAGGACCTCGAGCATATATGCTTTCATACTGGAAGGGGCCATGTCTTGGTCTTTGGTTCAATGAACGCGTTCTTTTGAACTCGTTCATGCACAACGCCAAAATGTGCCGCAGGTAAACAAGATACTAAACATTGGTTCCACCACAAAAACGTGTAATATGTTAAAGAACCAGTACACCTTTTAATGGAATGGACTTTATTTTTCAGTATACGAGTACATACAGCGAAATTGCAAGATCACCCCGTCCGTACATATACAGCATACAGTACATAGTAGACAGACATAACGGGATAACCAGTCAGTAAAAGTAGGTAGAAAGGGGGGAGGACAAGAGGGAAGGGGAGGACAAAAAAAAAGTTGCTCTCAGACTGTGTTCCTGTGAGGGAGCACAGTATGGGACCGGCAAAAAAAAAAACCTCAGCAACAATGCAACATATAAGCATACAACATGAGAACTCAAAAAACAACAACAACTGCACCAGGGGAGGGGGGAAAGGGGGAGGGAGGTGTACCAACACAGACAGGCAGCCAGTCGCAGCCGCTGCCGTTAAGGCACCGCCAACGGACCCCGCCTGTCGCACTGGGGGGTGAAAAAGCGGCAAAGGCATGGGAGGAGGGGCTAGGGGGGGTGTATTGCGAATGTGCGTGTGTGTCCATGGATGCGTGTGTGGATCATAAGCCTGAGGAGTTGTCTCGCCCTGCCCCAGACAGTGCCTCAGATTGTCAGGATGTCATTGCAATAACAGCAGTTGCCATGGAGACGACCTTGGTCGGGTACCAGACAGAGTCAACAATCAACAGGTGTCCATGTAAGAAGGGAGGGAGGATATAGTAACGCAGTAATTTTGTAGAGCCTCTATACAGCAGGGATCTCCTGGAGGAGTTGTTCCAGCAGCGACCTTGGCCAAGGCAGCTGCCGCGAGGGGCCGGAATGCAGATTACATTGTAGATGTTTGGGTTAGGATGAGTAGTCGTATTTCAGTAGACACGACTCGACTCACTTTCTTTGCCCAATTTGGTCCTCAAGTCGATCCATTCGCCTTAGCAAAGCCGAAAGCTTCTCCAAGATGTTATCCATGTTGCGGTTCATTTCCACAGTCTGAGTGCTGAACACTCTGTCCAAGATGTTTACCATGTTTCGGGCAATCACCGCAGTCTGAGCACTGTCAGCTCTCTCCAAGATGTTATCCATGTTGCGGTTCATAGCCACAGTCTGAGCGCTAGTGGCTCCACTCCCTCCATCAATCGTGACGGGCAGCTTATAACTATTCCTTATGAACTTTACACCTCACCAACATGTCTATTTAAATTTATGTTGAATGGTAAATGGCCTCATTTATATAGCGCTTTTGTCCAAAGTGCTTTACAGCAATGACTGACATTCACCCATTCATACACACATTCACACACTGACAGCGGAGGGCGACAGCCAGCTCGTCAGGAAGAATTAGGGTAAGGTGTCTTGCTCAGGAACACCAGGCACTCAGCTAGGAGGAGCCAGGGATCGAACCGGCAATCTTGCGGTTACCAGCCAACCCGCTCTACCTCCTGAGCTAAACCCCCCCATGTTGACATGAATCAAATTATTTATTAATTACAATTAACAAGTGCTGACAAGTGTTGACCTGATAATACAAGCATTTATAAAAATGTGTTGACCTGATAATACAAGCATTTATAATAATTCAGCGAAACTTTTTCATACTGTCGCGTGAAACTCACGTGACGGCAAGAGCTGGGTAAACACGGAAGTGGCGTCTACGCTGCGGTAGCGATAGCAGCCGAGGATAGAAGCTATCAGGCAAGTGTCCTTTAAATAAACTCCTGGTGTACTTACAAACTTTCAAATGCCTCGTTTTGTGAGTACAGACCCTATGTGTACTACTGCAGAAGTTTGGTAACATTCCATGCATTATTAGTGGGGTAATTTACGAGATATACAAGATGTACCATTAGCGCCAGTACTTAGCCATTCGGCTGATAGCCCTATCTTGACCAATGTTGACCATCGCTTAAAATGCTTCTGAGGAGGTATTTGGCTGGATGTCATGGTGGAAATGACCTAGGGTGCATTTCACTCCGTACCATCACTTTAAGCCAGTTGGATTCATTTAGCTGGCTTGCACTTAACCCTTTTGAGGCGCAGTCGGCCGGGTTATTTTCAGAGCTGATGTCTCGCCATTGTTCAGGGTTTGTACTCTCTTGGCGTCATTGTTCACATAGCCAAGGACCACTTTTGAGTCAGTCCAGTAATAGTCTTGCAGATTCTCATTCTCCAGCTACCTTTTAATGCTGTCTCCATTGCAGACTGAAGTCACACCTGCCAAGAGTTCAAGTTGTGGGATGGTTGTCAGCTTTGTGGGGGCTACTCTTGCCTTCCCCATGACAAGTGAGAAACTGATATGTCCTGTTTTGCTTATTGCTCGAAGAAAGGAACATGTGCCATATCCATTGGAACTGGCATCTGAGAAGTTGTGAAGCTCATGTTGGCAATGGAGGTACCTCCCATCTGACAAAGTCAGATGGGAGGTAGCTTCTTGGAGCCTCAAGGCTTGCTAAGCAAGGTAAGTCTTTGAGCCATAACTCCACTTGTGGCAGTATATGCTCAGGAAGATCTTCATCCCAACCTAATTTGTCTCTGCATAGTGTCTGTTTGCCGACTAGTATGAAGGGGGCCACAAACCCTAGAGGGTCATAGACAGAGACAACAGTTGAACGAACTCCTCTCCTTGTCATTGGATTTTCCTTTACTATGACTCTGAATTGGAATTGATCTGATTTAATGCACCACTCATTTCCAAGTGCTCATTCAATGTGGAGTTCTCAAAAGGCCATGTCTTAAAATGGTAAATGGCCTCATTTATATAGCACTTTTGTCCAAAGCGCTTTACAGCAATGACTGACATTCACCCATTCACTCACACATTCACACACCGACGGCGGAGGCAACGACGCAGGGCGACAGCCAGCTCGTCAGGAGCAATTGGGGTGAGGTGTCTTGCTCAGGGACAGCAGGCACTCAGCTAGGAGGAGCCAGGGATCGAACCGGCAATCTTGCGGTTGCCAGCCAACCCGCTCTACCTCCTGAGCTAAACCTCTTAACCAAAATGTCTTGCTCTTTGGTTTGGGCACATTCTTCAGGTGGTATTGTGGCAATAACTTCTTTGTCATTGGATACAAACTTGTGCAGCCGAAGATTTCCTGTTCTGCACAAGGCTCTTGACTCTTCCACCAGATGCATGGCTTCAGTGTGTGACTTTATACTTATTAAGCCATCATCAACATAAAAACTTCTCTGGATGAACTTGATGGACTGTTTTCTGAACCTTCCCCGACCTTGCGAAGCCAGATGCTTGTGTCCAAAGTTGGAGCAGCCAGGGGATGAAGCTGCTCCAAGCAAGTGCACCTTCATCCTGTACACCAGAATCTGGAGTCCAGATCACCCATGTCCCACCAGAGGAACCTTAGGTAGTCTTGGTGTTCCTTTTCTACATGAAACTGATGGGACATTCTTTCCACATCACACATTATGGCTGTTGGACCTTTTCTAAATCAACATAGCACCCCAACCAATGTGTTGGTCAGGTCTGGCCCGGTCAGAAGATTTTCATTGAGACATTTTTGAGAGATTTTCTTGGAAACATGCCGAACAATCAAACGCCACGCGGATCTTCCCTGGCTTGTGGGGATGGTAGACTCTGTAATGTGGAATATACCATGCTGGTTGGTTGTCAAGTTCATCCTGTTGAACCTTCTCTGCATCTTCTCTTGTTATTATGTCATTCATGAAATCTACATAATCCTTGTAATATTGCTCATTTTTCCTCAGCCGTCACTCTAGTGAAGTGAGCCTATGAACTGCACACTGCTTATTGTCTGGTAAGTCAGGTTTATCTGTCTTGAAGGAAAATGGGAGCTCATAGTGGCAAGAGAAGGCCCTCCTGAGAAACTGGGTTATCTTCTGCAATGTGGTCATTGAAATCGGATTCAAGGGCCTTAATAATGTAGTTTTACATGCAAAGTGTACTTCATTCTTCAGCTCAACTGGTGGCTACACAGCAGGTGTTACTTGTCGCACTATGTTTCTGTGACTGGTTCCGATTGCATCACCATACTCACTTGATGGGTTTGAGCAGCCGATGATGCTCCAGCCTAGATCGGTTTGCTGTGCGTATGGTTCTTTTTCCTTACCGGACAGGATTTCCTTTGAAAGAAGGGCTTGTTGGCAGTTATAACAAATGAGAAGAACTACTTCGCAATCTAATGGTGGTGGAATCTTATCTGCTAATGGTACACTACTGAGGATGTGCTCCCTAAATTTTCAATTGGACTCACGTTTCTATTTTTTTTTTTGATCCGGCTCACTGTTTTTATGAACTCTTGGAAGTGCTTGCACAAAGGATAGTAACATCTTATCCTGTGTTCTTGGAATCTGACTATCTGGATTCATCCAGTGACTGCTGAGAAAGATCAGCTGACGACAAGGGAAAGTCCTTGTGGCAGTACGGAGAGACGACTGACAGGAGGGAATAGACCCCATTGGGGCAGGCATGGGCTAGCTTCCCAGCTCTGTAGTTTCCCATGCTTCTCAGTATGTTGGAGACACCCGCAATAGCTACAGAAAGTCAACATAAGAGAATACCCCTAGAGTCTGCGAGAGCGGGGGCGGAAGATGACTCATCGGCTGACAACATGGTAACGACTGGACCGGAAATGACCACGAGTAATGAAAGCACGACACAAGAGAACTTCACAGCAAATGTTACAGGCTCTGTTGCAACAGTGGGCCACAAGCAGATGCAGGTATGTGTCTGTGGTTGGAGGAAAGTTACATCACACCTTGGGTTGAGGATCCACCAGGGAAAGAAGGGATGTTTGAGGGAAGAGAGACAGAGGCCTTGCATTGATTATTTTTTGCGAAATAAATCAAATCAGGCAAGTGAAGCACAGCAACTGGATGCAAACCACAGCTTGCAGTGCATCAGCACCCCTGTTATGGAAGATGTGAACTCAAGCACCGACGTAGCAATGGAGGTGGAAGTAACAACAGGAGTGGAACTCACCCAGCCTCCCAGTCCTGCAGTTGAGCGGAGACTACCAGAGCACAGACCGCATGTGAAGTGGCCCGGTTCCAGTGACAAGAAGCTGTGGGAAACAGTGAATACGGATCTCACCGTGACCCTTTTGAAACTTCGAGGCACATTAGAGAAGAAAATGGAGAAGATGGCAGACATCATTTATGAGTATGGGGCAATGCGCTTTGGAGTACAAGAGGCAAAAGTCCGAAAAAGTGTTCCAACCCCACCAGTTTCCAGGAGGCAACAAGAAATCAAGCGCCTCGTTAAAGAAAGGAGACAACTTAGGAAGCAGTGGAAAAAGGCGTCGGAAGAGGAAAAGGAGGGCATAGAGGCACTTCAGGATGACATCAAAACCCGGTTGGCATCTCTCCGTAGAGCAGAGAACCTACGGAAACGCAGAAGGAAGAAAGAACAAACTAGAACTCGGTTCTATAAAAACCCCTACAAGTTCCTTGGAAGCCTTTTCACAAAGGAAAAAAGTGGAACTCTTAAAACAACAAAGAAAGACATGGAGGAGCACTTGAGAACAACAAATTTGGACTCAAAGCGACATGAACAGCTGGTCATCCCATCAGATATCCCACCAATTGAACCCCCCCAACATCACATTGAGACCACCCCTCCGACATGGAAAGAGGTGGACAGCAAGGGAGAGGAGGCTTTGGGCTAACACCTAGCCGCCCCACTTGGAATAAGGCCACTGCACCAGAGCGGCAGAAAATGGTAGTGCAGGAAGTACGCCATCAGGAGGAGGCTGCAAGGCAGGCCAAAGCAGTTTCCCTTTCTAAGCAGGGACAGTGGACTCGGTGGGACAGTGTGGAGAGGAGGAAGATCAGCTGGAAGGATCTGTGGGCCATGGAAGTGAGACGATTGAGTTTTTCCATCAGAGCAATATATGACGTCCTTCCAACACCAGTCAATCTTCACCAATGGTATGACGAAGATCCGAACTGTGCCCTCTGCTCCATGCCAGCCAACCTCAGACACATCCTCACAGGGTGTAAGACCAGCCTTACCCAAGGACGCTACACTTGGCGTCACAACCAAGTCCTTAAAAGCCTTGCGTCCGCCATAGAGGACAAGCGAACTGCCACCAATTCCATTCCACCACCAGCAGCCCCACATCCCCCTAGGACGACCTTTGTCCGTGAAGGAGCTAGACCACCAAAAAGCGTGTCTACACCATCGGAGCGAGACCAACTGTGCTTGGCCCGTGACTGGCAAATGCTAGTTGACGTTGGCCGACAACTTGTTTTTCCACCAGAGATCGCAGTCACCACCCTAAGACCTGACATGGTGCTTTGGTCCCACACACTTAAGAAGATTTTTATCATTGAACTAACAGTGCCGTGGGAGGACTCCATAGATGAGGCCTACGAACGGAAACATCTGCGGTATGCCGATCTAGCCGCTGAAGCACGGGGCAGTGGCTGGAAGACAGAAGTCCGCCCAGTAGAGGTTGGTTGCAGAGGATTCGTGGCAACATCTACAACCAAACTGCTTCGAGACCTTGGAGTCAAGGGCCAAAGCCTGCGATTGGCCATCAGGGCTGTATCTGAGGCAGCAGAGGGCAGCAGTCAGTGGCTCTGGATGAAGCGAGCTGACCCCAGCTGGGGCCCGAAGTGAGGGGACCAGGAGGTATGCGGTCAATGTTTGACTCAGGGAGAGGGACGCCCCTGCCAGGCATAGTCTTAGGATGCTCATTAGTGTAGTTAATTGGGCTTGGGACACAAGCGTAGGTTTGATCACCCTATCGCTGGCCGCCTTTGGTGAGAGTGTATAGTGTGAAAGGCCGAAACACTCAATGAACCAAAGGTACACTACTGAGGATGTGCTCCCTAAATTTTCAATTGGACTCACGTTTCTATTTTTTTTTTGATCCGGCTCACTGTTTTTATGAACTCTTGGAAGTGCTTGCACAAAGGATAGTAACATCTTATCCTGTGTTCTTGGAATCTAATTGTTTCAGATGTGGCCATTTTAGAGCTGTTTCTGAAGTTGGGATGTGCGACCTGTCTGCTGGGATGAACTCACGCATGAACAGTGGTGGCAGATGAATCCTTTTCTCCAAGTCGTAACCCTTCACTTGCAGATTTGTCAGTTTCTGACACTGTACAATACTTGATCTTGTAGACATCGTGGATAGCCGCAAACAGACATTCTCTTAGTTTGTGCTGAGCTCTTGGACCACTTCATCTAGAATGAAGGTCGTGTCTCTCTGTGTGTCTAAGAGCGCATAAACAAGAACCTCTTAATCTGGCTGCTTTGTGGATGAGACCCAGACCGGTAGGATTGAAGATGTTTGTGTGCTTACACCTTCTTGAATGATTCTGCTTGTAGTTGCTGTCGCTGCTATTACTTTGCTGTCTGCTTTCTCTTTAGAAGCGTCATCTCCTTTCCGAGATATCGACCTTTGATGATCCTTAAATTTGTCATCATGCAAGCATGTTGACACCTATGCATGTGCTGTTGTTGTCACATTTTCTTGAGTGATTACTACCTTTCAAACATCTAAAACAAAGGTTCTCTGCTTGAACAAAATAAACACGATCTTGTACTGTCTTTTCATTGAACTTAATGCACCTTACAAGGCTGTGCCCTGTTCTTTTGCAGAAGGCGCAAGATGGGATGTTGGTCTGCGTTGTGTTTGTGTTTCTCCCCTTCCATACGCTTCAGAGATCGGATTGATGATATGGGCTCACATGCGTAATCTGCTTCCTCAGATAGAAAGTTTACAAGTTCCTTGAATGGTGCATACTTAGCATTTGCTTGTCTAAATGTTGTTGCTTTACGGTTCCATCGAGACACCAACCATTCTGACAACTGTCTTTGGAGTTTATTTTTGGCCATCCACGCAGCTTGTCTCTGAAAGACTTTCCAATTGTGAATGGGTCTCCAAAGCGTTTTTCCAGCAACTGCCAGGCTTAGTCGTATGCTGCTTCTGTGCCCAGCTGGAAGAATCCTTCAACTGCCTTCTTTGCAGTGCCACCTAAGTACTTTCTTAGGTAATACAGTTTTTCATTCTTAGGAATGTTTTTCCTATCATCTATGAGTGTTTCAAAGGATCTTCGCCAATCTTCAAATGTCAGAGGATCCCCTGTGAATAATGCAGGCTCTGGAGTTGGGAGACGGTTAGCAATTATTGCTTCTATATAGCACATTCACCAGGTCATAAGTGCTCTGTGTTTGAAGTATGGGTGATAAAAATGGTGGAGCTTGGTGTGCCACTTGTGGACCTTGGGGACTTCAAGGTTGGCCAGTGACTTGCCGAGAGTGAGGAATGAATGAGGGGGTTGTGACCTTTTGAAGGCGGAGTTCACTTTCATCATGCTGTAAGTCAACGGCTTCAGAATTTTTACTCGAGCTTGTGCTGCGTTATCATTTGTTCATTTCTTCAAGACGTTCAAGCTTTCTACATTTGTCTTGCATTATTTGCTGTCTAGCAAGGTTCTCAGCTTAGAATTGTACCAGTCTTTGTTTATCTTCAGCCTTTAGCTTCTGAAGTTCTGTAGCTTCCCTTTCTTGCTCCTCTGCCACAACTTCATGTGATGCAGCAGCTTCAGCCGCAGCCTCGTTTCTTTTGAATGAGTGGATACTGGAGCAGATAGAACCACTTCTTGGTTGATGTGTTATTGACCTTGATAAGGAACCTGTTGCATCCAGAATAGATCCAGCATCAGGCCAAGGTTCTTCTTCTTTATCCTTTTGAAGTTGTTTTTCTGCCTTTTAAATGATAAATCCTGACAGCAATACACATGTCGTATCTGCGCCGCATGTCTGGCTCAGGAGTTTGCATTTGACGCAACTTTTCGTATTGAAAAGCAAGTGCTTTCAATGTTCTTTATGAGGTCCATCAAATCCTCCTGAGAGGCCTCATCAGTTAATATTTCTTGGCCTATCCTTGCTTGATATCTCCATTTTTCATAGGTGATTCTGTATCAACGCTTTTTACTCTTCAGCATTTCTTCTTGTAATTCCTTTCCCTTGTCTGTAAGGGTTCTGGTCCTTTCACTTCTGCCTATCCCTTCCATTTCTTCAGTGGATTTGTCATTCACAGTTTGGGGATTTTTGGTGCATGTTTCTGTGCTTGTATCTGACATCTTGAGATAATTTGATCAGCATTTAAAGGGATAGTTCAGAATTTTGGACATAAGACCTATTTTCCAAGTGAGCCGGTGTGTTCGAGACGTCTGGAGATGTTTTCAAGAAATTTCATTCAGTTCTTCTAGTTGCCGAGTTCGCTTATGCTATAGCTAGCGCAAGTCAATGGTTCTTAGCTAGACAGGCATTAAAAACAGTCTTGCCCACTCCACAGTGCACCCAAGGCAAATCAATTAAAACACTAGACGCGCCGCCAGAAATACTTCCTGTAAATAGGCAATCGAACCGGGACGAATTGTCGGGACTCATGCCCTCAGACGTGGGTGAAAAGCGCTTGGACCTCACGCAAACACCGGGCAGCCTACGGCCACGCGAACCCACAATTACGCACCATGAACCCGAACCTCTGCTCCGTCCGTAGACCCGTAAACCCTCGGACGCGTTGCGGGGGATTCCCTCCTTCTCTCCGTTTGTTCGGTCCCGGTTCTCAGCTCCAGCGGGGGCTATCTCGGTCTCCACAGACGCTCGTTCACGTTCTGCCCTTTGAGCATCCCTCTCGCGCAATTCTTCCTCTGTATATTCAGGTTCGTACAGGTACGGTTGGGTTTGGGTGGAAAAAAACTCCTCATCAGAGTCTTCAAAAGTTTCAGTATATTCTCCAAAAGTGTCCATTTCTGTGAGATTGAAGAAACTAGCACTGCAGGCTACTCTGCGTCTGTAGCAATGACAGCAGGTAAACAAACTATTATAGAACCGGTAACTTATAAGTGCTAGGTGATATCACTCCGCCGCTGCCATAGCCTACTAGGAAGTATGACACGCTGCTGCTGCTGCTGAGACATAAATCCTTAAAAATGCAAGGTTGGTTTTATTTCAAACATTCTATCAACACATATGTACATCGATAGTCTGCCGTTAAAATTGATTTGCCTCGGGTGCACTGTGGAGTGGGCAAGACTGTTTTTAATGCCTGTCTAGCTAAGAACGATTGACTTGCGCTAGCCATAGCATAAGCGAACTCGGCAACTAGAAGAACTGAATGAAATTTCTTGAAAACGTCTCCAGACATCTCGAACACACCGGCTCACTTGGAAAATAGGTCTTATGTCCAAAATTCTGAACTATCCCTTTAAGTATAAACTACACTAACCTCAAAGCCTTCAATTTCAAACAAGAATAAGAGCATTGATAATCACTTTGGCATAAATAGGAAAATATTAACCCTAATAAAATGAAAACGTGCTTATAGACACACTAAATCACTTATCTTTTACATGAGAAAAGGTTTTCACATCAATAGAGTGACGCATGTTCTTTACCCACACCTTCCACATACGCCGTGAGAACTACGTTAATACATACACACAAAATACATTCGACTAACAAAATATGACAAATGGACATAAATTTACATTTCTACTTATTACAAATGGAAGAAAAATACTTTGTTGGCCGCTTGTCATGAAAGAGATTAAACTTAATTCTTGAGCCTTGTGAAACATCTGCTCGCTTTGCCAAAATGTCGCGCAGGTAAACAAGATACTAAACATTGGTTCCTCTACTGAAACGTGTAATATGTTAAATGACCAGTACACCTTTTAGTTAACTATTCCTTATGAACTTTATACCTCACCATCATGTGTATTTAAATTGATGTTAACATGAATCAAATTATTTATTTATTACATTTAATTATTGGCTAAATTAGGAACTATTTATTGTAGGGATGTCCCGATCTCTTTTTTTAGCTTACGATCCGATTCCGATATTTTCATATAGGTTCCGATCCCGATATTTCCCGATATCAGTTTTCCAATACCGATTTCCGATATCACATTTGGTGTTGGCAAACAGCATTTAATTTCGTGTTCATCGGAGTGGTGATTTTTAAGATGTTTTATTAGGTTAGTGGTGTTGTAGGAGGCCCTGTTAGCACCATCCCATGAGACTTCGACACCACAGACTTTGCATGTCGCAGTCGGCGACTCACTTAGTAGTTATTTTGAAATGATAACAAAATGCAGACATTTTTTTAACTAGCTAACCTATGTGTCCGCTCCACTTTCCAACTAGATGATGGCAGCTGATGCAATGGAACAGGGCTATTCAATTCATTTTGAATGAGGGCCGGTTGATGGAAATGATCCAAAATGAGGGTCCGGAAAAAATATGTCTGGAAAATGATGAGCATCACATTAATAGCTGCAGATACTGTAAAACACTACAACGACATATGAGTGGATATATTGTCTTATTTTATCAAGTAAAATATAAGTTATAGGTTTACTCAACAGCTTAATAGTTCATAAAAAATTCAGGTAGAAATAGAAACTCAGAGTTCCACAGCTTATCAAAAAACAAACCTTATTTAATTAACATAGGCTGCCTATGGGCGCGAACCATAGCATGGCTCGGCATGATTTCCTGCTCAGCCCAAACGGGCCTTGGGCCGTTAGCCGGATGTACATACGTTATCACCTCCTAATACTACATACGCATGGCTTGATGTTGTTTTGAAGGATTGCCTTCTCTGCATGTATTTCTAGTTTGAGGGGGGTTTAGCTCAGGAGGTAGAGCGTTTGGCTGGCAACCGCAAGATTGCCGGTTCGATCCCCAGCTCCTCCTAGCTGAGTGCCTGGTGTCCCTGAGCAAGACACCTCACCCTAATTACTCCTGACGAGCTGGCTGTTGCCCTGCGTGGTTGACTCCGCCGTCGGTGTGTGAATGTGTGAGTGAATGGGTGAATGTCAGTCATTCCTGTGCAGCGCTTTGAAGAAAAGCGCTATATAAATGAGGCCATTTACCATTTAGTCAACACTCGACATCAGCGCATGTGCGCACGAGCGGATCTGTGCGAGTAGGTAGTGCGAGCGCAGCCAATTTTGGACGGAGACACACAGCCGCATTTTTATTATAAAAGTAGTGGTTCCGGTTCCGCTCACACAAGTCTGAAGTGTGCAGAGAGCTTATCAAAATACAGTGTCAACTTTCCGAGTTTTCAAAGTAGAAAGCGACATTGTGGTATTCAACGAGGCGGAACGGTCATCAGAAAAACATCAAGTGCGTACACGAAGAAGAACGTAGCGGGGGCGTGCGGTGAGGATTGCTGTGAAATGGCTGTGAAATATTAAATATGGATCGGCCATGAAATTTAATTGGATCGGCCGATCCCGATCCACCTTAAAAACACACTATCGGGGGCCGAACCAATCTGGGTATTGGATCGAGACATCCCTAATTTATTGTAATACAAGACTTTTTATTTTATGCAACAACACTTACAGGAAACATGTATCTTACTTTATCGGCAATGATATGTTCTGGTTTCTTTCTTTCAACAAATGTACTTACTGTAAGTCACTTTGGTCAAGAGCGTCTGCTAAATGCCCTAAATGTAAATGAAGATATTGCACTGACTCTCCAAAAAGACAAATGGTTACCAAAAACAGATCAGGATGGTTGCACTGATTAAACTATCTACCCGTTGAGAGTAGTATGTGGAAGTTATGATTCAGCTTTCTCTTAAAAGAAGAGTGAAATCTGTCTCAAGACATGTGTAAAGTGATCCCTGGGTTATGAATTTTATTTCAAAAGCCGCAATGCCAAGCTGCTTCCTTAACGGTTAAAGGAAGAAAGAAGGTAATAGGAACTTCAGTATAAACTGCCCAAACAAGCTTAGGATAAAAAACAAGCAGCACACACCCTACCTTCCTTAGCAAGACATCTACAGATCATATGTAGGAGAGGTAGAAAACGAGTCCTTGACTAGTTCTGCTGCTGCAGCTTTCTGCTACCTCCTCTATTGACACCAGAATGTCTAATCTATCACAGACTACATTGGGTAACCTTATGCTGGAGTAGAAACTAGAGCTGTGGCAAAGGCCACACGCACACACACACACGCACACACACACACCTGCAAACAAGCATGTAAAGAAAAGAAGCAGAAAGACATCTGTCAATCTGATTGATAGATTATTGTACGCTATATTTTCATACTTTGTATGTATTAATATGTGCAGTGTTTGTGTGGCCATGTGTCTATATATTATATATTATATGGATCTTTTTTTTTTACACTTTTCTAGGCTTTACACTGCATTCATGTTACATTTACCCATTCACACACATTCATACAATGATGGCAGAGGAGCCACCTGCACATCAGGAATTTAATGGATTCACACGCCGATGGCACAGCCTTCTGGGGCAATTTGGGGTTCAGTATCATACCCAAGGACCCTTCGGCATGTGGACTGGAGGAGCCGAGAGCCAAACTGATTGGAGCCACAGCTCAGAGGTGGAGGGGGCATCTCTCTGTGATCTAGGTGATGTAGTCAAGGCCTTCTAGTGTGGAACGGTGCGATTACTTACTCATCCGACACACACCGTATCCATATCTGACTTATTCACAGTTTCACAATAAATAATTAATGTTTAACAAGTCTGTTAACATGTTCAACACCGCTGGGAGGACAGAATGATGAGAGAGTGACATGGGCACCCCACCTTTCACTTTCAACAATATTCTCAGCTCCTTCAAGTCTTTTCTAAGCCTCAATAGTGTCATTATGAGAACTGGTCAAGAAAACTAACCACTAAATGTAATATTACAGTTACATATCTTCCTGTAAAGCTCTCTTTAAACCATTGTATTATATTGTAACATTAGTCAACCACACAATATAATGAAATCAACGTGGGTGGGATATAAAATTAATTCACATGCTGTGCATTGATAGAAAACACAATTCCATGGCACATTCATACTGTACATAAATCATACTGTAAACAGGATGCATATTGGCAAAAATAATGTCTAAAAGAACTCAAATTAACTCTCCTGAGAACAGGCTGTTTCTGTGTCTGCACCTTTAAATGCTAATGAGCTCTGTGTGTCATCGTATACTTGGAGAGCCACGGAGACGATGCCGCTTACGCTAGCGGTAGCATGCACCAATGTTTACGTGGATGTATCGTTATGGCTCGCCTATGTGGCTCAGGTGAAGTTGCTATGTCCCGTATGGTTGGGACAGATCCTTTTACGTTACTGAAGCAGTCCGATGTGAAGTGTTTAGCACACACAGTCATTAAAAATGAAACGCAAGAGACCAGACCCGGACTGTCGAGCATGGCGTTCTGTCAGACACGCGCCCCTGGGTTCTGTCTGACCGGAGGCAGCAGTGAAGACACACCAGAGTGCGTGAGACAGAGGGGGGATTGTCTCCAGCTTCACCAGCACCGGGATTTATTCACGGAGCACCAGCCGGATCACCCAGCGCCACAACCGGTAAGTTGGGCTGCACTCTCCCCTCTGTGTTGCGAAACGCCCCCTCTCGGATATCTCCTATCATCAGAGGAGTTCGACTGATGCAAATGAATCCTTTCGTTACGTAACTTCATTGATGCTCAGGGCCTTCTGCGAGTTGGTGGTCGTCTGCATCAATCGAGCCTTGATCAGAGTGAGAAGACTCCTCTGCGTATTCCCAGTAAACATCACATTGCAACCTTACTCATCAGGCAGTACCACGAACAAATCCAACATCAAGGCAGTCTCTTTACTGAGGGGGCTGTCTGTTCAGCTGGCTTTTGGATAGTCGGTGGGAAAAGAAGGGTGAGCAGCTTCATCCACCAATGCGTAACTTGGCTTAGAGGCGGCTAAGAGCTCCTCTTAGTATGCAAAAGATGGCCAACCTTCCAGCAGATCGTCTTTCAACAGATCCTCCATTCACAAACGTTGGGTTGGACGTGTTTGGCCCTTGGAGTCTGTCTTCACGTCGAACCAGAGGAGGTCTTTCACACAGCAAATGGCGCGCTGTAATCTTCACATGTATGACCATAAGAGCTGTACATATCAAGGTCATAGAATCCCTTGACACATCTAGCTTCATCAACGCACTATGGCGCTTTCTTGCTGTGCGTGGACCAGTCAAACATATCCATTCGGATCGTGGCACCAACTTCGTGGGTGCTTGTAAAGACTTGAAGATACCATCAAACTTTGGCAGGACTAGTGTGGCGACCTGTCAGATCTAGGTTGCCTTTGGACCTTTAATCCTCCACAGGCTTCCCATTTTGGTGGATCATGAGAAAGAATGATAGGTCTTGTGAGACGAATTCTGGACTCTATGTTCTTCCAGCTGAAAGACAAACTCACCCATGAAGTGCTGGTGACTTTCATGGCAGAGGTAGCAGCCATTATAAATGCTAGGCCCCTTCTCCCTGTGACAACTGATCCTGATGACTCATTCATACTCACACCTGCACCTGCAGGAGAATTTGGAGCTTCAGACCTCTACAAGCTCCTTTGGCGACAAGTTCAGCACCTTTCCAACACCTTCTGGGATAGATCTGAGATGGCGCAAGCAATTCCTCCCAACGCTTCAAGCATGGAAGAAGTGGCAATCCATCCATCCAAACGTCAAGCCAGGAAGAGTTGTTTTCCTCAAAAACTGTCAAGTTCCAAGAAATGAGTGGCCTCTTGGAACAGTTAACTCAGGCCTTCCCTAGCAAAGACGGGAGAGTGCGACAGGTCAAAGTGAAGGTCATTAAAGCAGCAGGGACTTCGCTCTTCCTTAGACCTGTTACAGAGATAGTAGTGCTTCTCCCCCCAGATGTCTAGGTAGCGAATTGTCATAGATCTATAGAGTGACATGTGTTCACATCAGACGGGGAGTGCTTTGTTACAGTTAAGAAGTGTGTGTTTTGTCGAGGTAATTTCTCTGTATTTACGCTGTGGCCCCTTTAAGAGACCCAGGAAGTGTCTGAATCAGAAAGTGACTGTGATTAGAAAGACGTGTTTCAGACCTGATCGATGCTAAATGGATCCAGATCCATCTGCATGCATCGTTTGCCTTTTGGTTGCATCTTCGGTATGTACGATTGATTTAATGCACTCTGCATTCTCTGTTGTTTATTTGGGTGTGATAGATAATTTGTGTGTCATTAATTTAAAATGTTCGGGGACTGTCTCAGGTTATACATAATACATATAAGTATAAATACAAGTAAATAAGTACATAAATAATTCATGATATATTTGAATATAATTGATGCAGCTGATTGGAATGTTATAAATACATTAAAATAGGAATACTGTGCAAATGTTTGACTTTAATGCATATTTCCATGGCTCACTGTGTATTTTCGTTGATATTAATACACAGTCATATTTCTTGTATGTTTAGTTGCACCTTTCTGTACGCCAATAAACCTGTGGACCAAGGAACGATGTCTTCAGAGTCTTGAAAGAGTTTACCTGACAGCCAAGTTGTATCCTCCGCACAGGGCAGCACAATATACGTGTATATCATGTACAGTATATCATTTGGGGGCGACTGTGGCTCAGTTGGTAGAGCGGGTTGGCCAATGTTCGGAGGGTCGGCGGTTCGATCCCCGCCCTTGTCACTGTGTCATGGTCGTTGTTTCCTTGGGCAAGACACTTCACCCAGCTTGCCTCGTGTGAATGTGTATGACTGCTGTATGTTTGAGGTGGGGGTCGGAGGTAGGTCGGTAGGTGCAGAATGGCAGCCACGCTTCCGTCAGTCTGCCCCAGGGCAGCTGTGGCTACTATCGTAGTTTACCTCCACCGGTATGACTGTGTGTGAATGAATGGAACCTGGAACCCTGTCAGAGCGCTTTGAGTGTCTTGAAAAGCGCCATATAAATCCAATCCATTAGACATTGGAAAGGCAGTGTGACCTTGACAGGACAGTGTGACCTTGACAGGACAGCGTAAAACAGAGGTGCCATATGGGGCCCACGCCAACCCATGGTGGTCATATTCTTGCCATGCTATTAATACACAGGGGAGCTATAGTGGGAGCAACCCATGACATAACATCTCTGGCTACACATGCACACAAACACATGCATGCACTGCACACAGTTGATGCAAACCCCCCAAAAATCCAACAACATGGGAATCTGTATTGCATGCGTGTTGCATGCTGAGCTGAGCTACTGTGCATTTTAGTAAGCTGACCGCTGTTACTTTACCACATGTGTAAACATGAACAGATGTTCAGGCATAGCTTAACTACAATCCTTTGCTATAGCTGGTCGGCAAGAGATGCATGTACATGCCAATATGGACCGTACAAATTAAAATAATAATAATTGTGTAACCATAACTTACAATTAACCTTTTCTGCTCTGATTAATCTGACAAAGGATTTTCTATACAAACCACTGTAACACCACTGTCATTGTCTCAACTTGCCTCGTGCACATGCACTGTTTTTATCCGGGTCTAATTTAAATACGTCTCTTCAAATGAGCTGATTTATCATCCCTCTTCCCCGCTAAGAGACAACACTTTGTCCATTTGGTGAGTTGACTTTAAAGCCTTTCTGCTGACTGAGGAGGAATGAGACTACTGATTTCAGACCTTTAAAAGCATAAAAGGTTTAGAGCCACAGAGTTCAAGCCTGATACAAATACAGTTTATAACTGCCATTACGTCTCCAAAACCTTCAGCTCAGATGTAAGCTGGCAGTTTTTTTGTGGGTATTCATGCTGGTTTATGTCTTTGTGTGTCCAAAGTTATTCCACTCAGGCTTGAGGTTTCAGAGGCGTCATTAAAGTTTCAACTGATCTTTTGGTTCCTGCTGATCATGGTAAATATCCTCCATTTGAATCTGAATGGACCTCAGGTCTGCTTTTGTCATCAGCCATCAGTCACCTGGAAACATTATAGAGTAGAAATTTGCTTCATATTTCTCCAGGTTTGGTTCTTAAATGTTCCACTGTCATTGTTATGACTTTTATCTCTGTTATTCATCCTTTTTTGATCTCTAATATACAATTTAAATTTACTTGTGTACAACGTGGCACTTACTAATTATATTATTATTATATATACTATACATACTATGCTGTTAAACTGTAACAAAATGTGCTTCGAGCTTCCACCGGATGAAGCTGCTTCAACACGCCTCCTGCTTAATAAATAATACATAACCTAAATTTGACTGTTCACTTTCCTCATCCCAAACTGAAGTCTAAATTCTAATACACTTTGATGAATAATATTCATTAACACAAGAATAAATCCGCAGTGTGCCAGATGTTTGTAGCTGAGCCCAGTTGGTGATTCTGTTAAGTGCGCTCATAAGCATCAAGGTTACTTTTCGTTCTGTGTAAAGAACTACCTAGCAGAGGCGTTCCCTCTTTAAGTCAAAGTAAATATGGTATGGCTGACATTGTATGTTGGACCTTTGGTTATATCCCTTTGATGAGGTGGGGTGTCTGGCTGTGTGAGGGCATTGGTTGGTAGAGCTGGTATTTTTGGACCAGAGTTTTGACCCTATTAAGCAGATTAATGCAGGCCGGGTAGCTCAGTGCTATAAGCCGAGGGATCTCTTCTGTCAGATCAACACAGATACTAGTGAGCCATCACGGATAGGCACACAAACACAAGTAATACACAAACATAGACATAGGAAACCATAAGGCTGCCAGTCACATATTTCTACCTCTATCTCCATATTTCTATATACAGAACATGTAGCAAAATGTTCACGTTGGACGTCTTACAGCTGATATGGCTTCAGAATTAATATAGAAACAAAAATGCGTTTTAGCAGCAAAAGGCACATATTGCGATAATGTTTAAGCAATACAAATTTGAGCTAAAATGATTAGTTGATTAATAAAACATTAATTGTGTTTAGTGGGAAAACGTCGCCTGGTTCATCATGTCCTGTCTTTGGCATACATGAGTAAGCAAATTAAAACATGAGTAAAACTATTTGGGTTTTTGGTTAAATGATAACAAACAAAGTACTTGTGGGAAATGATGTGTATTTTTCAAATGTTTTACTCCTTGTTTTAATATACAGAACAATTAATCGATTAATCATACAAACAGTTGGTGGATGACTTGCTGATGAAAATAAATAGTTCAGCCTCAATATAAATGTCCTGCTGGCCTCCACTCCCTCACTCGCTTCACTATATGAACTTCACATCACTTCCCGCAGCCAAACTAAATATTTCCACTGAGCATAGATTGCGTACGCAGAAACGTTGTGTGGGAATGTAATGGAGATGCATTTTATTTTCCGTTGCCATCATGAATCTTTACTGTTTATGGGGAAATAATAATCAACATTAATGCACACACACACACACACACACACACACACACACACACACACACACACACACACACACACACACACACACACACACACAAACACGCCTACAAACATTTACAGATGGCAATTGCGATTACATTCTCGATCATCAGAACATCGATCGATTGTTCTAAAATGTGAATTATTAATTTACCATTTTGTAATGCAGTTCACATAACCAGAGCCAAACATTACCTCTAATTAATGAAGTTAAAAATAGATGCAAAATGGAACTAAATGATCTTCAGCTTCTGCAGTTAGTATGACGGAACACTATACTGCATGAGAGTGCACGTATGTCTTTGTGTGTGTGTGTGTGTGGGTGTGTACTGTATATTCCTGATGATGCTCTTTGACTGGTGCATTATCTTTACAGATAAGTGAGTGAACACTCACACAAACACATGACATTATTGTGAATGTTTAACATTTAATTTGCTTATACACAGAGTCATTTTATTCCCCAGGGCTCTTTATAGGGGACAGTTGTGAGTATAAACATGATTGTGAACCAAGAACGATGTTGTCATTGATTACGTGAGATTATTCCAAGAGACTTGACTACAATCACTCTGGTCTGGCCTACAATGAATATTAAATACCACAGATTCAGGGAGTGGAAGATACAACTGTCCACCAATACACAATGACACGTAGATTCAATTAATTATAAGTCATTTAAGAGAGAGAGTTAAGACACCTGCAAATGCAGATGTGATCAAATGTGGAGAAGAGACCATTGAGAGAGTAGATCAGTTCCATTACCTTGGGAGTATAGTTTCAAAGTCTGGAGGAACAGAAGAAGAAGTGACGGCCCGGAAGAGAAATGCACAACAAGTGTTTCCACCCTAAACAAAGTCTGGAGATCTAGAGCCATTTCCTTGAAGACAAAGCTTAGGATTTTTAACTCCAGCATCAAAACCATCCTGTATGGATGTGAAAGGTGGAAAATAAACAAGGGCGTCCTGACCAAACTACAACCGTTCATCAACAAGAAGCAAAGTCATCTTTGTAGCATCTGGTGGCCAAAGAAATTACCAACAAGGAGCTGTGGAAAAGAACAGAGCAGGAAGAACTGGAAACAACCATCAAAAGAAGAACATGGAAGTGGATTGGACATACACTGAGAATGTCAGAGTCAAACAGCACAAGACATGCACTTGACTGGACCCCCAAGGTGCGAGGCGCAGAGGAAGGCCAAAGACTCATTGCGAAGAACCTCCCATGACGAACTTCAGAAAATCAACACCACCTGGAAAGAAGCCAAGAGGAAGAGCCAAGATCGTGTCGTCGGGGGGCAGACTGTAGAAGCCGCTCCGTCCGGAGCGAAGAGGAATAAGGAAGGGAAGGAATTTAAGAGATCTGAAGTTAAATTTCTTGACAAAACACATCTAAATATTACTTTGCATGTATATATATATATATATATATATATATATATATATATATTTATATTCATCTGGAGCAGATGTGTGGTCTACGTGCATTCTCTGTGAGGCATTCATATTGGGTAAGCTGCTGATGCTGACATGGGTGTGTCTGCAGGGCTCAGGCCAAGTCCCAGTGCACAGCAGCTGGGACCAAAATCCTCCCTTGGCCTTTTGACAAGACACACACACACACGCACACACCACAAAAACAGTTCAGCCAAAATCACTTCCTTGTAAAGAAAAAAAAACCTGTGAAGTATCCAAAAACAGAACACAGAAGGCATACGTTAGAGGCGGTTATACAGGCTAACCAACAGGTGCTACGGTCATTCATTCAATCAGAGGATTAAATCAACCGATTGCTTTGAGACCAATTACCTGCATTGCAAAAAAATACTGCCTTAACTATAGTAATCTACAGACTGACTACTGTTCTGGCTTCAGAAAAATACACATCATGTATTAGGCCTAGGTATTAAAAAACAGACATGTCAACTGTAGTTTGACAAGACATCCTCAATTACAGGCACAAAAACATGATGTGCCAGCAGTCCATTCAGGCTGAAACTGTGAAACACAACCACCAGAAGCCAAACATTATCAAAGCACAACTGTGCATACACAACACATGCACAACTATGCATTCATGTTAAGGAAAGGATAAAATCAATAGCACATCAGGTCATGCACTGAAAAGTAGGACCCCCAATATGAATGCGAGTGTGTAGGATTTGGCAGCATCTCGCAGTGAGGTTGCAGAGGGCAACCAGCTGAAACCTCCCATGAAGCAAGCGTGCAGGAGAAAGATGGCCAACAAGAAAAACCACAAGAATGCTATCTACAGCCAGTGCACTCAGGGCCGGCTTAAGCCTTTTGGGGGCCCTGAGCAGAATTTGATTTGGGGCCCCCCACCACCACCGCGGAGTCACTTGTGCTTGATGTCTCTGCATGCTACTTAACATCTCCATTGAACTCTTCATGACTTTTAAAAACATGTTAGCTGCTCACAAAGTCAAACAGTTAAATATCTTAGTTTATTTTTACCTCAAAAGCAATTAAACACACACACACACACACACACACATGCTCTCATTTCTCCCACTGTCTACCCGCCCCACCCTGGCGTTCTTCCTCCATGGTGGGGATTAAGCCCTTCTCATTCACAGAAATATCATGTTATTCTTTTTTTGAAGCCCTTTTTGTGCCAGAACCAGACTAGGAAAATATGGCCATCTGGTGCGACTGTCTATTACATATCACTAATCTCAGGTGGCATACAAACAGTAACACACATCCACAACACACACACACACACACACAGAGAGATGCCAAAATGCGTATTCAGTGAATCTCCACATCTGCTTATAAAATATCCATATCAGACTCTACCACTTTTAATCACCTTCTTTCTCTCTTACTAACATTGTACTTGGATATTGTGGATGTACACACTTATGTTTGCAGTTTGGACTTAAATCAACGGTAGCCAGTATAGATGGCTGCGTAAAACCCGACAGAGGTCAAAATTCCAGCAACCCTCGTTGTTGCATGAAACCCTGCACCAGAGAGAGGTAAATACAACATTAATATTGATTCAATCTTAATCATACCACACAGGGATATCTATATTTCAGTGTATTTGATGCATGAGAGCAGGGAGCACATTGACCAAAGAGCAGTAGTCTGCAGAGGCACGTCATCTCCTCTCCAGGAAGTAAGTGGAGATCTGAGGGGTTCCCGTTCATATACAGTTAAATCCTGCTTACTTCTTTTTACATCATTACATTTTTGTGACAGCTGTATCCAACACTTTGCAGCTCGATGTTGACACACTTAATAATGACACACGTTACTTTAGCTTTTAAAATTCCTCATTTCCAGTCTAAAAAATCAAGAAAATGCAACAACGCAGCTGCTGTAAAACAGTCCTGTAGCAATGTGGACCAGCTGTGATTGAGGGAATGAATATCCTATAATAATAATAATAATAATAATAATAATAATAATAATAATAATATCCTATTGAGAAGAAATGTGTTCACACATATGGAAGAATTATCCTTGATGTGGAATAGGCCTATATTCTGTTTGCTTTAATTTCTCCCCCAATGTCTTTAGAATCGAAAAGAGAGCATTAAAAGAAGTTGCCTAAGCAGGAGCCCGGCTCACGCAGCGCAGCTGGATGAATAAAAAAACGCTCGATCACACAAGAACCTGAGGCACTTGTTGCGACACTCCGAGGAGAGGGAAGCGGCCTACCTTCAGTGCAATCCCACAACTCCCGGACGTTGTTTGGAGAAAGTGTGCCGCTCCGGGCCATGCCGGACTCATGGTTAGTGCGCACTGGATCGGCTGATCACAACGCGCCTCCTGTCACCCCCGGGTTGACCGCACCGACAGCCGGCACGGCGGAGGTGCGACGGCCAATCACCCTGGGGCCAGATGTGAGAGTGATATAACAGCAACATGATTATGTTTAATTTGGCCAATTCCCCGCTCGCAAAATCCCTGTTTTTCTTCGTCCTCCAGCCCAAGCTGTTTCGCTTTATCGAGAGAGAGAGAGAGAGAGAGAGAGAGAGAGAGAGAGAGATAGAGAGAGAGAGAGAGAGAGAGAGAGAGAGAGAGAGAGAGAGAGAGAGAGAGAGAGAGAGACTAAGGAGATTTAAAAAGGCTTGTTTCCTAACCTCTGCCATGCTGCGATTTATGCTCTCTTGTCCACCATCAGTCATGATAACTTTCTCTTCTCATTTCTAATAACCGGTGTCAGGCCTATTTTAGGGGGGTGGGGGTTCCAAGCCCCCCCCAAATAATTTGGCTTTTTGTTTATTTTATATATTTTTTATAATAGATATTTATAAATATATATTTTAGGATTAAAGCATCATAGTCTTTAGACTGTCAGATGTCACTGTGGCCTTTATTCTACTGTACTTTATGACAGAAACATGACTGAGTAGAAACACTCTGATTGAACCAATCTACAGGACAATAACTGTAATTAAAGTACATTCATAGACCTGCAGCTTATCTAATGGAGAGAGGAATTAGATACGCTATCATTTTAAGACACATTTACATCATCAGGTTCTAAGCTTTAATGTGTCTAAACGTTAACATGACAGTAACTCTTGTTCAACAGAAGAGACTTACTAGCTGGACTTCTTCACTGGTTGTCGTGTCCTACTAAGAAAATAAGCTAATTCCATTATTGTGTTGTTACAAAAATATATTTGATTTATAGATTCACAATTTCTTTTCACATAGCCTATACAGACTTGTAAACCGACGTTTGATGGCTGAAATCCATTTCCCCTGTAAAAGACTAGATAAACCCTTGATTTGCATTGCAGAACTGCACAGAAGGAGGATTGTGGAGTGTGTCCCTCAGATGTTTTCATGAATAGCCCGAAGCAACAATTACACTGACCAATAACATTTTCAATATTCATATATTGGTATATATTAGTAGTAGCGACATTGCATTTAATATGGGCCGTGCCGGTCAAAAGGGTAAACTCCCATGGTTGATTAAGAGTGATTCAGTGCTTTGCTTACTGTCATTAATCTGCCATCATCACTGTTTAAATGGATGTGTCTGGCACAAATGCGTCCACTGGCTGACCCCTGGAAACTGCAGGATCTTCAGGCTGGGGAGAGGATGCCGCTGTCTGGCTCCTGTCTGACTACACACGGAGTATGGAGGAGCATCACAGCGCGTAGAGGCTTCCCTCTACAGGCTTCTGATGGTAGTGCACTTTGTTTATTCTCCAGTCCAAGTTTTCGGTCAGATTTGTTGAGTTTGTAAATGCGACCTGTCTCATGTCAGTGTTAATGAAAACAGCTTGATTGTGATGGGTTCCATCTACTTTTGTCCAAAACAATTTTATTCCCCTTTGCCCCTTTTTTAAACAAAGGTATCAAAATGGTTTGAATCTGAAATGAAGAGAGCAGGTTCCATAATTGTATTTTCTTATCAAATATGTTTTTACTATGTTTTAATGTTCTCTAAAATGTATTTTAGTCTCAAATACAGTTATTTTTTTAATCCATACATATTTGACCTTCTAATCTATAGCCCCATCCATTTAGGTAAATGTTCTCGGTTTTACATGCAACTTTTTCATATATCAGACATACTCCACAACATGTGCCTCGCTGTTATTTTTTACAGACTGTACACAGCCACACAAGTCTGGCTAATGTTGTCTGTTTAATGCATGTTTCCATCGCCTTAATCCATATTCATGTGTAGCGCCGTCTTGTTCCACAAAGCCTAGACTGTGTGTCTCAACGGGCCTGATCTCTTGCTCCCATTGGAGTCACAAAACTAGGCCAAAGAGAGTAGGGGTAGACAACTTCAAAGACAAAGTGGACGAGGGGGAAGAGAAAGGACTCCAGGGAGATATTTTACTGTTATTCTAGGTTTGCTTTTACATCATGAGAATAACAAGCCAGTGCCTACTGAAATCTTTATTGAGCTTCAACGTTGATTGGTGGCATTTTATGCTTCCTCGTCTATGTTTGGTGGTGAAAAGCGGGTCTTTATGTAGCAGGTGGAAGGTGACATGTCTGATACTCTCCAGTCAAATCACAGTTTGACTTCCTGGCATGGAAGGCTACTATAATGCTAAATATAAATCAAAAATAGCTATATTTAGGCTAAGCTCCAATCACCACTCCATTATGTCAACCAATTCTGTTGCATACTTGATCGATATACCAAGAGGCACGAAGAACAAAAACATGTCCAGCAAGCCTGTTGGACCCCATCTGCAAATTAACAGCATTCTTGTGGGTAGAAAATAATTCACACAATAAAGCAAACTTGAACCTGGCAAATACTGAACACCAAGCAGGACCGAAGAATGAGGGAGAGGCTAAAAAGGAAAATGGAGACCAGGAGAGGTTGTACAATGTGGGTTTTTTTTTTTGAGTTTATGAATTATTAATGCAGGTGGGATATTTTAAGCACCCATATCATGTCTGTGTGCAATGAGTCTGAGGAGGTACACAGAGGATAGGATGGGTATCATTTGCCTGTTTCCTCATTGTAGTGGCTATTATTACATTTAACCACACATTTTTGCTGGACCCGAGGACCGGCCTATATTCGTCTCATGGGCTTACTGACTGACTGACTGACTGACTGACTGACTGACTGACTGACTGAGTGACTGACTGACTGACTCCCCATTTTTGAAACATGCATGCGTGAGAATTGTGCCGGCTGCAGAGGAAGGATGAAGCTGTTGAACTTCTCACTCAAGGACTGTCAATACATCACTGTTGATTGTTAAAAACGTTGCATGCGAACCATTTAGATTGTCAAAATGTCTGTTTCAACACTTCAAAATCAATTCAATTGTATTTATTATAACTGTGATCTCAGGACCCTTTAACCTGTATATTCTATACACATATATATTCTATATACACAGGAGAACATCAGGAAGATGGCCCCAAATGACGAGCTGCTAAGTAAATATCTCAGACAGCAGAAAGCAGAGGATGAGGAGGAGGAGGAGGAAGAGGGGGATCCATCATGAAAGGACAAGCCACTGCATGCCATGTACAAGAAACATGTATAAGAAGTGGCTGATATGGAGAAATCATACCAGAGGCTGGAGAAGGCTGGTCTGAAGGACAGCACAGAGGCACTCATCACGGCAACAAGTACAGACACTGAGCACGAGATCAATAGAGGGTCTACCACACCAGACAGGACCCCAGGTGCAGGCTGTGCCCCTGAGACAGTCCAGCACACAACAGCAGGGTGTACGATATGAACATGGAGACACATCCAAAGGTAGTTGAGAATGACAAGATCCTGAGACTTCCAGATCCAGACTGATAAACTGATGATGGCTAACCGACAGGACATCGTGGTGGTGGATGAACAACAGCAGAGGTGATAGATTTAGCCTGGGAAAGCGATATGAATATGGGTGCTTTTGTTATGATTTATTTAGTTTAGAATAAATAATAAGTCAGTAGATAAATGTCAGTAGATTTCCTTTGTTTTTATAGGAAATCTATGTTCTGCATGCTCCACATCTGTCTATACATGAGTTGTCTTCTTTATACTGGACTAACTGCAAATCAACTGCAGAAATAAGATGAAATAAAAGATTGAAATGCTATATACAAATGATTCACTCTATGTCATTTGGTTTATGTGAACATCTTCAAATAATATGAGAGATGTCACCTTTTTAAACACAACTCGTTTCATACAGCTATTCCATACTATAAATACAACTTATCCGTTAAGACCATTGAAGACCCTTGCCATGCAGTGTTTGGCTGTAAATTAAGGTATAGGATGGAGAGCAGCCTACAGAATATAGGCCATGCTCATAAATCAGCTCAGCTCATTAAACACACTGACAGGCTGAAACTCCCCAGTGTTGTCCTCCTTTGCTCATACGTCCAGTCTAACCGGACTCCTGATCCCCTCTCTCCTTTTTTCCACTCTTACAATGACTATAAACTGCAATGTACACAGTCCCTTTGGCTGATTAAAGCTATTCCCTATAAACAGAGGGTAAACCTGGTGTGTCTGCCATTAATAAAGGGGTAATATAAGGGGCTTCCACAGTTGGGACAGGTGTGATGAAAAAGGGCTTCCCCTCCTCCATTCAGGTTTTCCTAATGCAAGGTTGCTATAAAAAAGGCTTAAGTTGACAGGCCATTAACTGGGCTGTGTATTAGGTTATAAATCAACTCATTCTGCAATTGGAAAATAGCATGTGAGGCAATCACAGGTCTTTTTTTTTCAGGGGTTCCCAAAGAGGAGGTCGGGCCCCCCCGGGGGTCGTGAGACACAGAGGGGGATCGCAAGATCATTTTCATTACTTTGACTGAAATGTTCTTCTGGTTACATGGAAATTAAAGTTTTATGTCAAAATTAAGTTTGCACATGAAAGCCATAATGTTCACTCGTTACATGGAGATGACTCTGACTGAGATATTCTGCTCTTATCTGATAGTAAATTGTTACAATCTTATCATGGTTGTCAGGCTGTTCTGTACGCTTTCTTACCTCCTAGGGTAGTGGGGGTCTCCAGTCTCTGGCACCGTTATTTTGGGGGTCGCGGGCTGAAAAGTTTGGGAACCCCTGCTCTATTGGGTTACACCTCATACAACATACAAACAAGTACACTTGTGGCCTTCAAAATTGCTGGGTGGGAATATATTCATCTTATTATTTTCTCCTGTCCAATTGAAATGATTTAATAAACGTAAAAAAAAAGCATTTCTAAAGCACTTTAGTCTTGTCGACAACTCAAAGTATTTCAACAATGTCCTGTGAAGCACCTTAAGTATTTTACCCCCCAACAGACAGTTCTGATATGTACCTGTTCTTGATGAACAAACCCAAAGAACGCATGGCTCAGTTTCCAGATTATCTATGCTCATATGCACAGTGATTTGAGGTGATGAAGGGTCTCACTTATAACTCGTACATTAGTTTCTAAGAGAAACTAAGTGGTCAGGGTTAAGCACATGGAGACGGTCTAATGAGACCACTTTGGCAAGCCAGCCTGGGCCATCACTGCTCCTGCCACATATAAAAGTGACCACACAGTAGTGAATGACAGTGTGTCCATGATGATGTCACTGATAGAAAACTAGCAACAACGACCCAACGACGATTGTAAGACGGAAAACCCCACAGATGTGTGATAAAGTGTGAATATCGGCTGTCTGGCTGGCTCAAAGAGAACTTGAGCCAAGCTTCTGTTTAATACATAGCTAATCAAACAGCAATCAACGGATCAATACCCATCAGTTGTCTGGAAGGATGCCTGGCTACTGTCCTTAGCTGACATACCGGAACCAAGCCAACTGAGATGGCCCTAAGGGAGCATTATACTCCTAATATATGTCTGAGAGGGGAATCACATCGGCCCTTGGTGCATTACTTTGCTGCTTAGTACTGGTGGAGAGGTAGAGATGGTGAGAGATAAACACAAGAGAGAAATGTGTGGGAAAGGAAATATGAGATGGGCAAACAATAGAGAGGGAAAGCAGGATCAAAGTGAAGCAGCAGGGATATGAGCAGAAGGTAAAGACAATAAGGGGAGAAAAAAAACCATTTCCAGCTGCTAGGGGAAGGGTTCGACTATGAAGTGGTGATAATGTAAAGAATGTTTTACATGTCCCACTCTACTTTGAACTCAGGAGTCAAGAGCGTTTTGGCTCTCCGTTCTCTTCTTCGCTGGTTCTCTCGCTGCTTTTATAAATAGACACTTTCTCCGAGCACAAGGTTCACTTAAGGAGAGAAGTGGGACAGAAAACATTTGAAGGATGTTGATTTGTTCATTCAAATATTCCTTTTGTAATGGAACACAAGAGTGGCTGCCCGAGTGATGCTTTCATAATTTTGCATAATATATGGGCCTTTTAGGTTTTCTTTCTTTTTATATAGCTTTAAGAGCACCGAAGAAGAATCGTGTGTTACAAAGTGCATGCTTTGGTGACTTTGCCATGTTTTAACACATGGCAGTGTATAGCTTTGTATTTCATGTAAACAGACGCTCATGCAAAGTGTATTGTTATGGGGAAAACCATGATGATTTGGGCTGGCATGACAATATATCGTTATGAGGAAAACCAAATATAGTCATCTTTTTGCCTAAATCGTCCTAAAATGTCCTTTACATCACATGAGAAAGACACAACAGAAGCTTGAGGTTATCATAAATATGTTATTATTGATATTATCATGAAATCCATTATCATCCAGAATAGGTTTATAATGTACAATGATTTTCTCTATGTCCTCATGAAAGGCATGGCAAGCGTTCAGATCCATATTTCCTTTGTATGTAACAGTGGACAACTTGCTTCTTGGTTCAGTATCTTTCCTTCCAATGACAGAAAATAGAAAGGTTGTATACAGATACCTGGGTAGAGACAGCAAAAGCTAAAGACAACTAGTGAAGATTCTGAGGATTATTTAAATATCATACACACATACAGTATTTGTGACAAAAAGCAAAATGGTAAATAGTCGAAGAAGGTAGAAGAAATCAACTAAGAGGATGTTGTCTGGGTTACCCCCGTATGTATTAAGACAGTATAGACAGAATCTATTTGACCAAGGCCTCCGTGTGTATTTAAGTCAAACCTAATCCCCTGCACCATGTGAGGGTCAAAGGTGAGCCAACGATAACATTCAAATAGAAAAAGAGTGGAAAGAAATCACATTTACACAGTGTCTGATGACACAAATAAGTTAAAGTCCTCATAGAAATTATATTTCCTTTTCAATTTCTATATGTATCCCTATTAAACCTAAGACAGAATTACCTTACTAACTTTAGTTTCTTGGATTAATTCAGCAAGCAAACACTTCCGATTCCCTGCTACACAGGAATCTGTACATGGTAGAAGCTTGTGTTAAAGCTAAAGCTTTAGGCATTTTAAGACATCATTGTAAAGCAGCTGTAAATCTTAGATACATTGTTTACATGGCTACGTGCATTCACCACCAGAGGTGGGTTTAAGACCATTTACTTCATAGTTCGATAGTTGTCTGTCCTGACAGACCATCACAGGCAGGGTTTATACACCAGCTGTGTGTTCAATTGTTCTCTTGTCACTAGAGTACAGCAAAGATGTGTTTTCCTTGGTTCAGATGATCCTGATGTGCTGTCCCGACGGTTTCTCCAGGACAGGAGGTTTTGTCTTGACGAAGTGTCCCTTCAATAGTGTGCTTGGTACCAAGAGTGGAAACGACAGAAGTCCAGACGAAGCTTTCAAGCCACGTAAAGTCACACAGGTGTTCCAGCACACACGAATAGTTTAGAAAGATGCAAGTACACACCAGAAAAAACAGCATAGAGGGTCTTCCTTTCATGATCCTATCTTCCTTCCCAACCTTTCCTCTTTCCTTCAATCCCAAGGAACTGAGATACTGCTGCTGATCTCATGAGTCAACACACGCTTATAGATCTCATCTCCACTGAGTGCGGTTGGACATTCCTTTCAGTTGCCTTTGTTTAATATACGACACGCGTGTGTTGAACATATACACACAGACTGTAAACATTGTGGGAGGATGGGATAAAATATACAGAGCACCTGACCTGGGGTCAAGAAATGCAGGGTGTCTGATAACTGCTACCACAATGTGTTTATGTAGAAGATCTCTATTTCTCACGATCTCTTTGTCTCTCTACTCACACACACAGACAGACTCGTGCATAGACATCAATGCACACTGGACGTGATGAGCCTATATATGAGAGATAAGCGCAGACAGACAGTCCCTTGGAGCACTATCATCCACTTGGCGGGGAAAAAGAAAAACCTCGCCCTGACTGACTGCTTGACTCTGTGTAACCTGGCTGGCAGCAGATTGTAGCTGTTGCTGTGCTTTCACTATGAGACACATTTACTGGGCTTTGACTGCAACTGACAACAAAGAATGTAAAGCTTTAGGTAACGTCTGTGGATCATATGTTAAGCTATCACTGTTCTGGAGTCAGTGTGGATGTGGACTCATATCCTCTCAAACCTTCCTTGTTTCCTCTCACATTTGCCGGCTGTCACTTTCTTCTTCCATTCACAGCATTACCTCTCTGGGTAAACACTTCACATGGATTGTGACTCGGCAATATTTCAGATAACAATGGCAAGAAGGTGCATATGGAAAGCATGACACGTGCTTCTAAAGCATACATTATTGCAGATAGCGGCAGCAGAGATATAGGATTATATTGATGTCAATTTGCTTTTTAAGTATTATTCATACTAATTCATGCTACAATGAATACTTCAGAGGACATGCAGCACTACAATAGTGGAATAGCATCTGTTTGAAGGACACACAGGGCCCTAGTTTCGTGGCGCAGCGCAGGGCGGCGCAGGGTGGCGGAGCTGGCGCAATGCAAGTTTCGACCCGCGCAGCCTTGCGCACCGTCAGTTTGGCAGTTTGGTGGATCGCCTGCGCCAAGATGGGTGTGGCGGTGCAGCAGGGGGAGGCGTCACAGATTCAGCTTGGCGTAGCGGAAGTTTCGTGGCAAAAAGCCTCGCCGAGACTGCGCTGAAAGCTCGCCAGCTCCAACCTCGTCTACTTTCGGCGCAAGGCGCAAGGCGTAAATAAAGTCCATTCATTCAATGCGAATCACAGCTGGCGGAGTGGAAGTTTGGCTGACGGCGCGCAGTGCGCACACGTCACCGAGACCTCACAGGCAGGTTTCCACAGTTCCAGGCACATTTAAATGCAATAAATAATCACAACAAACACTATTTAATGCAACTCATTGAATCAACACGTGAATTTATATCTATATAGATTGTCCCGTCACATCTGACGTCAGATCAAAGGCGGATGGCACGCGTAACGGAAACTCAGCCTCTCGGACCAAAACATCTCCCTCTCTCTCTCCTGTTTTTATAATATCGGCATTGTTATTATTATGATACGCGCGCACAGCGCGTGATGCGCGTGGTAGGAGCGGCGGCGCTGCTTCTGTCATCTGGTTGTCAAGTGACGGAACTTGCACTGAACCTCCCCTAACGCATTAAAGGTGAGGAGAGGAGCTCATTTGATTGGTGAAGATCTGAATCGGCTGTGTTAATCCCAGTCCACGCCTCGTCTCCTCCTCGTCTCCCACTCACGCCTTCTTCTCCTCCCTCTTTCCCACTTGCGCCGGTGGGCGAGACGGGAGGTGTGCCTGCGCGAGCCTGCGCGGTGCACGAAACTTGCAAAGTCCAGGCGGACACACCCCGTCGGCACGGCGGTCTACGAAACTAGGGCCCACAGTCCGGTCCGGAATTAAATGGGGAAAATGCAACAATGGAATGATTGTGCAAACTGCATTAGTATCAAAACTAAAAAAGAAATACTAAGAAAAGAATATCTATATATCTCTTTTACAACTCAAGATAAATAATTCCAGATGGAAGAACATTTGTGTTCTGTGAGCTAATAATTGAGCTACCAACACTTTACTTGTTCCAGAGGCAGGCAAAGTTAACTCATTTTGACCAATTGTTTCGGCAGATACGTTGACAGGAAAGAGTCCACGACATGCTGAAATAATTTATCAGTATTATTAGGTATGAGCAATTAATAATACCCATACGAGCTGCTGGATGTCAAGCAAGCCATAGACTTAAAGTGGCAATCTGGAAGAGTTTCATTTAAATAAATAACTGTTAAGTCACTATTGCTAACACAATGGTGACTGACCTATAGACTGATGGAAGTATTGTAATATTTATATAGTGGCAGTCTTACAAACTGGCTATATGTGGTGACACTGCCAGAAAAAAACATGCTGCATTAGTTTTTCCACCATATACAAAAAAACTTACTCATGAATCAACAAAAAGACTTCAGACTTAAAGTCTAAACACAATTCCTCTGTTTTTACTTGAAATCAAACAGAACTGAGGTCTTTCCACTGTAAACGCTGACATTGCTTCTTGCTATTATTTTAGTGTTAATACCATGAAAAAAGCCTTATACATAAAATTAGTTAACTTTGCTGCCAAAAAACTTTGAGGTTGGTTGAAACTAGCTTTTTGACAAAAATGAAAAAGCTTAAATTGCACTCCCCTTAATGTTATTTGAACTATCTCTACACACATGGAATGCTATGAAGTCAAGAAGAGCAACATTTATGCTGGGCAGTGGTGTCCAACGAACACTTCTCACTGTAGGCCTGTTACGGCGGCGAAACAGACACTTAAATGTAAAGTTAATAGGATGGAGAAATAGGCACTCGCTCAGAACTCTGCAGAGAAAATAATCACTATCTTTCTCCATCATGTATCTGTGGTGGGAAAGCACACATATATCACAATACTTAAAAAGCATACATCAAATGAAAACACATAAATAAATAAACACCCACTCTATCTAGTGAGATATTTCTTCCGTCCAACCTGGACTGGCTGGAAACAAAAAAGGCAGAGTCTTGGAGAAAGTGTACGTACTGTAAATCCACTTGGGCTTCATGGAAGAGAAATGGCTGAAAAAAAAGGTGTGCTATTGTAGTCCAGAATTACAGCACAGCACTGTCATCTCGGATCTCTCCAGAAGAAGACTATCTTTGACTAGACAGTATCTAGTGAGGGCTAGGAGATGCTAGTGCACTCAGGCTTTTGTCTCTGATGGAGAAAGCAACAAATGACCATTTGGCCAAAGGCGTATTAGTATCTCTCTCTCTCTCACTCTTTATTGTGCACTTCAGTTTTCCCCTGACAGAACAGCTGTGATCTTGGTGATTGAGCTTTTCTCTGAGTCAGGAGACCTTGGCAGTTAGAGCAGCAGCTTAGAGTTGCTCATGAATGCTGATAATATGGCCTGTTTTAATCATAAGTTAAGTTACATTTGGAAATAAATGTTAACGCCTAAATCGTTGTTATTGTGCGTCTTCTCCTAGTGGCAGTTTGAGCAAGAAAGTAGAAATGAGTGGTCCCTTTACACTGTTAATATTGGTTATTATTGGCTAGGCTACTATTTGGCTACTGTTGCGAGCAGGATGACTACTGTCACATAGGTAAGACTAACTCCATGCAGACACTCACAATGTCCTAATATTGTCCTCACTATGTTATGCACTGATGGGTCCATAAGATGTGGGAGAACATGAAACATTTCTCCAAGTTAATGCCACACGTCTGCTCTGGACTCTCATACTGGGGACCATATGTTGGTCAACAAATGGAGCCTTTATCCTCCAATTGGTGAGCCCAGCTGAAGTCAACCATCGGCAGTAGCTCATTATACATCTGTACGCATCTTAGTGATGTTTACATAGTTAGTGTTGGCCAGGGTACAGTTTCCTGTTTTCACACCCTCTGGTCTGAAGTCCTCAGTGCTGTGGTTCACAGCCTCCTGGATCTCCACATAGTCAGATTTACTGAGAGTGGACCCACTGCCGCTCCGAACACTCTTCTTCAGATCGTCAGCCGAGCTTGCTTTAGGCACACTTGGGATATTCAGGTACTGTGCCTGTTCCTCGCCCTCCGTCTCTCTGTGGTAGAAGTAGTTGAAGTTTGACACGATAACAGGTACAGGCAGGGCGATAGTCAGCACCCCGGCAATGGCACAGAGAGACCCCACAATCTTTCCTCCAATGGTTGTTGGGACCATGTCTCCATAGCCCACAGTGGTCATGGAAACGACTGCCCACCAAAAGGCCTCAGGAATGCTGCTGAACTGGGAATTTGGTTCATCTGCTTCTGCGAAGTAGACAGCACTGGAGAAGAGGATCACACCGATGAACAGGAAGAAAATGAGAAGGCCCAGCTCACGCATGCTGGCCTTCAGGGTCTGGCCCAAGATCTGGAGCCCCTTAGAGTGACGTGAGAGTTTAAAGATACGAAACACCCTGACTAGACGAATGACACGGAGAATAGCCAAAGACATAGCCTGTTGGCCTGCTTGGCCATCCTCTGGCCTCTCTGCTAGCTCTGTGCCCAGGGTTATGAAGTAGGGGATGATTGCCACAATGTCAATGATGTTCATGATGTTCCCAAAAAACCCAGCTTTACTGGGACAGGCAAAGAACCTAACTAGGAACTCAAACGAGAACCAGATGATACAGAGGGTCTCCACGATGAAGAAAGGGTCTTTATAATAGGCTGAGCTGTCATATGTAGAGGTGGCATTGGACATGGACTGGAATGGATAATTGTATATCTCCTCCTCATCATTTCGGAAAATTGGCAATGTTTCCAGGCAGAAGCTGACAATGGAGATAAGTATGACCATGACAGAGATGATGGCAATGATGCGTGCGGGACCTGAACTCTCTGGATACTCAAACAGCAACCACACTTGTCTCTGAAACTCATTCTCCGGCAGAGGCCGCTCCTCTTCCTTTATGAAACCTTCATCCTCCCTGAAGATCTCCATAGCCTCTTCACCCAGCTCATAGAACCGGATCTCCTCAGAGAAAATATCCAGTGTCACATTAACAGGCCGGCGCAGCCTCCCTCCTGATTGGTAATAATAAAGAATAGCATCAAAACTTGGTCGATTCCGGTCAAAAAAGTACTCGTTCCGGAGAGGATCGAAATACCTCATCCTCTTCTTGGGGTCCCCCAGCAGTGTCTCTGGAAACTGGGAGAGGGTCTTGAGCTGCGTCTCAAAGCGCAAGCCTGAGATGTTGATAACGACCCTCTCGCAGCACTCATGATCCAGCTCTGGGTCATACTGGTCATGATGCTGACCTGGATGTGCTGCGGCTTCATCCACAGGGTCGCTGGTAGCAACCGTCATGCCGGAGGAAGATGGGACCTGCAGGTTTCAGACAGGGTGGGACCACGTCGGGCCACAAGGAGATAAATGTTCCACACACCCTCGGGTTCATGTACAGGAAGACCTGCCTGTGAAGAGCAACAGGATAGAAAGCAGAGGAAGAATACAATATTAATGATGTAGCCACGTGTTCCATGTTGTGATTTATTCATTTAGTGCATGCAACAACTTGAATCCACTGGTATACATTTTTACAAGTATCTTTAACATTACATCTATCATATAACTGACTAAAATTGGCAGTAATTCCCATAAATGTTGTGTTATTTCAAGACCTTCCTGCAAATGGACAGGAGAAGGGCAGTTGAAAATAGCAAGGGGGGGAGGGGGTGGGCACTTCAGCACATTGGCTCCGTTGTGTCTATGCGTATCAGGTTATGAGTTCTCCCTCATATGAGCACACTGCAGGATCAATATGCCAGCCAGTAATCCTGTATCAGCTCTCACAGGCTGCAATTACAACCAACAAATCTGATTATATGCTGAGTGCTCCATCCAATCTCTGAGATGAATTTCCCCTTCTCCGTATGTGTGATGTGACCAGCATTCCCTCCCAATGCCCAGAAAAACCTAATCAAGTCACTCACCACATTGTCAGTATAATATAAAAACATATGTTTGACACAGTTCACTGCATTGCTGCAGAGCTGTTTTATGACTATAGCATTCAAACTTCATAGCACAGCAACATGATATAGCCTATACGATTTTTGGATACTTCATATTTTAGAGACACAGTCACAAATGTGTCATTTGGTAGTTAAAGCAACAATACATCAATCCTGATGAAAAGAAAAAGTCCTACCTATAGTGGAACGGCGCTTGTCAGACTTGCTTACAGTTTGGCCATCGGTGGTGATGCGTAACGGGCCCAGCTTTAATGTCCGAGCAAAAGTCAGGCCCCGCGGTCAAAGTAACGCCTGTCTGCCCTCCGTATCGTCCGAAGCAGGCGGCTCTGCAGCGGCGTGGGGAGTGGGGAGAGGGGGACAAGGCGTGAGGATGCGGGAGTGATCTCCTTGGCCTCCGTGACCAGCAGATAGGCTACATGTTTTGATGCAGCTATGGCTACAGGTTGAAGGGGGGGGGGGGTGATGTTGCGGTGGGAATAAAGTGAGCTATGTTAAAATGCTTGGCATCAGCAAAATATGACGCCGCATCTTCAAAACAATACGCTACGGCATGCAACAGCAGCGAAGGTAATCCTCCGATCTCTGCGCTGATTTATTGGGAAAGGTTGCGTTTACTGCCAGTGTTAGTAGGCGGCACCCATACTTCAGCAGATCGGAACAACTAAATCACCTGTTTGATCTCCATGTCCGTATCCCGTCCTCGCTACAATGTTATTCTCTTATTTTATCTCCGCGTAATCTCCACCCTGTTTTTTTCTGATGGGGAATATCCATATGAATACACCGATGATGCACATTAGAAACAAATAGAGGCTTGCATTCACAATCCATTCCATGGAATAACGCAGTCCCCCGAGGGCGTTTTTCATAAGTGCAAAACTATATTGCTTTCCATAAATGTGAGACAAAGCAGCCACGTTCATGCACGGGCATGTCCAAACATGAAATGACAGCGTTGTTAGTTGCGGGTGAGTGAGTTTGGAGTGGCAGGTGCCAGACATGCTCAAGCCATTTGCAGTCCTCCCAGTGTGTGGATCATGGGCAGCCACGATAGACTCCATGCATTAAACAAAAGCAGCACAGCGTTATCTGTTGGTCTACAGCATATATTTCACATCATGACATGCAGGAATTCACCCTGGTTCTCTTGGTGCGCAGACGCATGTGTGTTTGTCTCCTCTTAAAAGGTGCCTCGTGGTTCCATTCCTTCATATCTGTCCTTCTTCCTTTTATATGCCTAATCTGTCCGGCGGATGTGTCATCTCATCACGACCAAGTGTTTTTGAGCAGCCGTCTCCTCCCCACGTCTCTCATATTTCACCATAATTCACCATACTTGAGATGCGTGGGCTGCAGTCGGGCACCGCAGCGCATATTAAGAGCTTGAAGCGCGCCTCGCCCCATCTCTCTGCGCGCTCCCCCCTTCCCCACACTCCTGTCGTCCACGTTAAAGGGGAAGCATCGCCAACCAAAGGGCGGTAACGGTTTCCAACACAAACAGGCCCACGTGATGCAGCCCAAAGATGGAAAGAAAATCAACAAAAAGTATACGAACTATATCATGTTCTTTAATTACTTTCAGTGAGGAATTTGAAAAAAAATAAAAATAAATAGAGAAGGAACAAATGTCTTCCTCTGAACACCAAATTCCCTTCCTGAACTATATTCTACTCATCCAAATGGGTAATTTGATCATACTTTCCCTATATCTTTATGGTTTGAGGCAGGTCCGGCCCAAGCCTTTTGGTGGCCCGAAGCAGAATTTGATTTGGGGCCCCCCTCCCACCACGGGGGAGTTACCTGTACTTGAAGATTATTGACACAAATGTCACACTATAATGTTTCATTATAAAATGTATTAATACAGTGATGGATTATGAACTACTGTCCTCCTGGGCACAAATGCATAAAGACCCCATCCCCCACCCTATTTGTGCAAAAGTGGGGGCAAATGGGGAGGGGGGTCTTGGGCTCCTCCCCCTGAAGAGTCTGAATTTGGTAGATGTGATTTCCTGCGTTCGGGTGCATTTTGGGAACAGCCAGCTGGAGAATGGCAATACCTAAATGTGTTCAGATTCAGATTAAGCCTAAAAATCTCCACAGACGATTGGGGGACCCCCTGGTGGCCAGGGGGCCCCAAGCAGATGCTTAGTCAACATATGCCTCGGGCCGGCCCTGGTTTGAGCGCTTGAGTGTGTGCAAGATTTGAATAGCTGTTAGAATGTGTCTGGCTTTGGCTTGGTTTTGTTGGTTTGCAGAGACATTATGATTGTATAGTCCATAAGTTGAACTCTGTAGGTCTGCCGACCCGTGAGGTATGCAGAACACAGTTTGTCACATGTCACTGATTGTGCTGTAATAATTTACAGACCAGCATACTGTATCACAGTCCAATAATTACTAGAACTATAGCACTGGACTGACACTTATAACTGTTAATGCAATCACCAAAGTAGATGACATTTATGGTAACCACAAATACAGATGATACAGTCAAATTAACTATACAGTGACATTTTTCTGCATACAGTTTTCCCTGCCCTCCTTTCCTCTGCTGCTTGTAAGTGGGCCAGGGGAAACCCAGAGATCTTCAGGCAGGGAGTGGGAAATGCCTGAAAGAAAAAGAGACACAACTCCCTTAAGAATATGGAATTCCACATGCCCTCCCCCATGTGTTCTTCTTGCTTCTCTACAGCCCAAGGACAGGTTGAACATAATATGCAACCCTTCTCCAATCAAAGTGTCAAAATACTGATGAAGATGATGACATGGCCCCAAAGGGACTGCAGCAGGGGCCACTCTGCACAGAGCTGAAGGTCTCAATGAGCTATTGACACTTTTAAATAAGCACACTGATTGATGGTTTGGAACTCTTAAATATTCATCATCTGTGAATGTAAAGGAAGAGCGTCCAATACTAAATGGAGGGCGGTTAAGAGTCCAGCCACAAATATCCAATGCTTGGTGTCAGTAGTGTGATGATTCACAACCACATTCAGAGCAATCATCGATAATTGGGATTATAGGGAAAGGTGAGTCACATCCTCTGATGGCTGTGCACACAATTGCCCCACAAGGACAAGTTTTTTTTAGTTGAATTGAATTACAATTTTTCATTTAATTCTAATTCAAAAGTGCAATTTGAATACATTGTTAGAATTTCCTTTCCATTTCCTTAAAAACGTGTTTTTCTATACATGTCCTACTATACAATAATGATCCCTCAACCATATTATAGCTGGTCCACAATTCAACCCATCATTCCCGAACCATGTCTTCTGCTGCTACCCAGACCTTCTGGGAGGAAACAGAGAACACAACAATAAAAAAATAAAAATAATAAAAACACCACCATTGAATGTTTTGCAGATGCTGTAAATGCAATATATCTGATACTTTTAAGAGAATAGTCCAGGGAAAGTTGTAATTACATTGACACATATTCCAATAACACAAAACTAATGTTGGCAATTAAGGCACTTTGAAACCCTTGAAGCCTGACAATTGCATGTTAAAAGAAAGTTGTATAAATTTGTAGGCCTACTCCTTCCCAGAGTCGAATCTGAACCCACTTACTATAGCTTCAGGGTGACCTACACTTTCTGGTGATACCATTATGCTCCAAAATCCATGACGAATAAATCCACTGAGAAATCATAGAAAAAAGTAACTCCTTGAAACTCCAGAAATTGCCTGAGAATCATCAATTTATTTTACTTTTTCTTCAGTATTAAAGTAATCGAGTGAATGCTGTAGCTTAAGAGGAATGGCTAATGCAGCAAACATTTAAAGCTGCCAAAAGAAATATAGAATATAAAAAAGCATTATAACATGCTACCTGTTGAACTAAGAACTAAGAAACAATATTGTGAATGGATTTACATGCATATTATACAATATAAATGGGGTTGTTTGGTCATAGTTTAGTTTATTTTGTCTTAGGGAGGGCCCTTTGTGTTAGACTTTGAAAACCCTTGATTTATAGTATACAGGCTACTAACAATCTGATGTTTCTTGCACACAGCTGACCCACAGCCATTAATCCCCCAGCCACTTTAGATCCTCCATTCTGTCAGCAGGTGCCTCTCACCTTCAGGTTGTGCCAAGTCTCAGCAGGATGGGACCATCGATTCTGTTTCGGGTTCAGCCGAGCAGACCAGATGGAACCTCATAGAGAAACTTAAGAATGCTTTCCAACCAACGATGCCACATGACTCCTGTAACCACATCCAAGCACCTTTACTCTGTATAAAACTTTTGTTCTTTTGTGCCAGCTGGTGCACCGTAGTGGCTGGGCAAATGCCTAGCCGAGGGGTCCCCAAAATGTCTGGACAGAAATGTGAATGAAATAATGGTGGTTAGGGTAACAGGAGCAGGAAGTTCCCAGAACTGCACAATGTGAACATAATCATCTGTTCCATAAAATAGGAACATTCAATTTATTCATTTATTCAGAATGAATTTGTTTTGATTCATCACATTCAGCGTGTCACTACAATCCAAAATACCTTAGCTGAGATATACTGTGAGATCAGTGTGTGTGTCAGTGTGTGAGGCACCTGCACACCTTAAATCTCCACCCTTGTCTATGCAGCAGAATATGTGAAAGTGAAAGCGTGAGTACAACGTATGACAGCAGACTGCAGGGGAGGAGCTCTGACCTGGATGACCTCTGTGGGTGCTGCAGCAGGCGACCTCTCACTTACAACACATTCATGCACTCACAGATGTTATAAACTACTGTAGTGACATGTGCATGCACTAACCACCAGAACACACACATTTAGACAAAGTCATACTGACTCCATGTTTCTTTATAAATCCAAGAAAACTTTGTCTCCGTTACGCTTTAATTCACACTATAACACCTAAACTTTAAATTCACTGTGAACACAAGGAATTCCTCCTTCTATGCTTCCATGGCGATGAGCCATCGTAATTACTAAATCAGCTTATGTTGAACCCTTCACGCTTCTTGCGTCTTCATTTTCTACCCTCCCTCCTCTCTCCCCCTGTATGTCTGCCTCTATGTTTAGAGATTAACCTTGGAAGTGTTCTACCTGCCTGTTGAGAGCAGCCGAGCTGATGATGATCACTGCTTTCATGATGAGATATGTCCTCACCTTCAGAGTAGAGTACTCCACTATTGATTCTGGATGTGGTTTCACTTTATGTTGTTCTACTCTCACAGCCTTCGAAAAACAAGGGGAAAAAAGTCAATGACCTAACTGGTCTGGAGGTGTAGCTTTCCTTAGGGAGGAAACTGGAGAGTATATTAATGATAACTCCACAAGTAAATAGACAGCGGGATATGTATGCCATGTGCAGAGATCTCCTTTACAATGAGGCTCAGCAGAATGCTTTGAAATATGCATTGCATGTGCAGTGACAGTGCAGAAATCTCCCCCAGCAAGCGGCATTCAAGTGCTGCCTCACTAGTCAGTTCAGTCAAATCAACGCTTAACGTCTATGAACCGGAGTCTGTTACCATTCTGTCCATAGTGTGTGTGTGTGTGTGTGTGTGTGTGTGACAGCAACACCGTGTCGGATACATCCCTTCGGAAAGGCAACACCTGACCTCAGAGTGATGATGGGGATGGTGCGAGGGAACAGAGGGTGCATGGGAGGAAAGAAAAGGGAGGAAAGGGTTGGGATGATGTCAGTAAATGCACGTATAAGAAAACGGGAGCGAGCTTACAGATAAAGGTCAGAGTGGCCGAGTGATGAGTCATGCAGTAGAGCAGCAGCATCGCTCTGTTTCACACCATCACCTTCTACACCATATGCTAGTTTTGACTGCAGATGACTGGCAGCAGATCACCCCTTTCAACAAAACAATCTAACGTGTCTTAATATCTGGGTCCAAATATGCTGCAGATGTTGGTTTGGTTGTTTTGTTTTTGTGCCATGCTTTTGTGTGTATATGTCTGAGGTTTTGTTTTGTGTGTTTACATACAATACATGGCTGGGGAGTCCCATCCTGTCCCCTGTGCTTGAGGCTGGAAACAGGAGCTGGATCAGCCAATTAGCTTTCAGAAACCATCAGAAGCTGTAGCAACAGCATAATCACCCTTAGCAACAATCCTTCCCAGCTGCCAATGGTATGGCTCGGCTGCTGAACATGGAAATATCACATAACCGAAAGTCTCAACAAAGGATGTAGTAGTGGCAGGTGTGAAGGATAAAACAAGTTTGTTGTTTCATGTCAATTTCAAAAGGTCTTACTAGGGTTTCTAAAGGCTGTTTAATCAATTGAAGTCAAATCAACTTTATTGATTTAATCAGAAGATGGTTTGGAGAGCTTTACAATTGAAGCAACATAAGACACCTCTATCATGAAAGCCTTTGAACCCCGTTGGTTTAGATGAGGACAGACGAAACAATGCACGCACCTTTGAAGCAGCTAGAATCAATATTTCAACACTGACAATCGATGAAATGACAATGTGAAAACAATGTGACAATAGTAGTAGCTTTATTGTCATTATGTCGAAGGTCAGACAACATGTAAAGAGTTTGATCATGAACCTACAGAGAATCCTCTTCATCAGCAGGTCCCTCAGCTTGAGACAAAAGTTTGACTTTACTTTTTGGCTTCACTCAAGTTGATGTTTTGGCATGGCTCAGCAACAATGGCAGACAGACAATTAGCAAACAGCTGGTGAAAAAAAGTTGGAGCATGTAGCAGCTAAAGTGGTAGCTAGTTTCAAAAGCAGCTGGTAGAGACCAAAAAACGAAATAAAAACATGAATATTACCAGGTGTCCACAAACGCATCTGAAAAATAATGAATGAATGATAATATTGCTCCTTGCTGGATGTGTAAATATGCTAATTTATCAACTTAAAAGTGATGATCGATGTTGTGGCCACACCTTATTTCTGCTGCCCCTAAGTGCCCCCCAACAAAAAAAAAAAAAACATTTATTAGAGGTTTAAAGTCATTAAGTCATTCCATTTTCCTAGAGATGGTAAATCTCGTTGTGCAATATGTTGCTCCTCTGCCACACACACACACAAGCACACACACAAGCACACACACTCACACACACACACACACACATACACACACACACACACACACACACACAAAACCACAGAGAATCAAACAAAATGACACAGGTACACTCCTAACGCCCACCCTTTTCACACATACACATACATGCTGTGTACACATATATCCATACAGATAGGTTTATGCACATGTAGATGGCTGAATCTGTCCTATATGGCCATTCTCTTCATCTTGCCGAAAACCCCCCTGTTGCTATGGAGATTTACTGGTGTAACGCCATGGGCGGTTGTGAGCTTTGATGTCATCCTATTGTGATCTCAAAGGCAAATATCTTTCACTAACCTGTTTAAAGCCGTAGAAAGACAAAGAAGTGACAGGCACAGAGCCAGAAAGAGAAATAGTTTAGACGAGGATAATAATTGGCCATAATTGCGTTCTGATAAACATCGGGAGTATTTAGTCTAAAACTATTCCAATATGCCTTAAAGAAAGGCAGTTTGATACTCACAGACACACAAGCGCAAAGAGAGGTGGCAGAGTTATGGCTGGTGGGCGAGCTGGAGCAATAAAGCACACTTGCTCATACACAGGGTGACAGTGTGATGGCTGTAAACCTCTGTTAGAATGTTAATATTTACCTCCTGTAGAAGAAAGATGATATGAAGTTTTCCACTGGACTTACACACACTTCACTTCTCTTTAAGGCTAGCTGTCCAGTTCAGGGAGCTGCCTGATGTTGGCAACACAGTTCTCTTCAAATTTAGGAATCAGCCTCTCTTTTCCAAACCAAATACAAACCTCATGGTGATGCTGCAGTTCTCAAACAGACATTTTTAATATGATCCTTCTGTTGGATCCATGTTCACAAATAGATGCAGTGTGACAGAGGGGTTTCCTTGTTCTGTCTCTTCGGCACAACTACAGTGGAGACTTCTGTTACACGCGTCTGTTTTCCTGTAACCAGCCGTCTCAAGGGCTGCAAGCCAAACGCTGTGGTCCACTATGAAAAGACGGTCACTGTGTGCGGCTTGGCATGGAAACGTTAATCAGGCATATTTCCCATGTCTCAACAGTATATTTTTGGATACTAATGCTCAGATTACCTTCCACAATTTGAACAATCATGCACAGAATCACGCAAAGCACTGCAATCATTTGATTTAGTGTCCTCTAGACTCGGTTACCTTATTTAAACTCTATCCTGCTGAATAATTAAATACAAACTGAATAGGTTGCTAATTCTACAAAAAACAAGTGGATCAACTGCAATGTTCCATCCGCACAGGGAGGGTGGTTTCAAATGTCTCTCATCATGACATGATCAAAACGTACTGTACACACACACACACACACACACACACACACACACACACACACACACACACACACACACACACACACACAGACACACACACACACACACACACATCGGCTAATGAGGTCTGTAATTTGACCTAGATATTCTCCCAGACATATATTACTTCCATTCTCTCAGTAATTGAGTGAAAACAGACTGTGGCACCTCTCAAATAAGGACAGTACAACTCATAATCCCTTTATATGGGTCATGTTTAAGACGGCACAGAATAATACAGAACAAACACTGGCATACACAGCCATCCCCTGACATCATTTTTTCATGCTCTCTGGGATAAAGGAGAACCATTCACAGGCACGTTTATGCATGTGTGAGTGTGTGTAAGTGTGTGTGTGTGTGTGTGTGTGTGTGTGTGTGTGTGCATTGATCAGGACAATATGTGCATGTCTCTGTGTTGCCCTCCATGTGAAGGTCAGGGAAATAGCTGGAACCAGCAAGTAGGTGTGTGTTTTAGCAATGGGACCACACAGAGCTAACAAAAGGCATATGGCTAACAGTCTTTGATTTGTATCACAGTTTCATATCAGCAAACCACATTTGGCTTCAGTTTTGTCACTTTTGACTTGAAACGAAAGCTGGTTGTGAGTTATTGTCCATACCCCCGAAAAATGAATACACAATGTAGAAATCTGTGTAAAGTCCAGGAATGAAATGGACGTTTGCAACATTTCTGGCTGTCCTTAATTGTATATAGAAAGCAGTATGGAGAAATGTCAGGGTCCGTAACACCGTTACAGCAGAATTCTGTCACTGCTTGGATCGCTTGTGATCCTGTGATGGTTCTGCTCACAGTGTGTTAACTCCAGAAGAGAAACAGTCAGACAACAAATCTGTAGGCGGAATATGTTCTACGTTTTTCTTTTTATCATTCTTGCAATTGCATTTTGGATTGAGTGGTGATCCACTGGAGGGGAGATCTGGTAGGCACCTACTCCAGGTTTGAGGGGAGCAGTCAGGAGGGGGAGGATATGGGAGGAAAATTGATCCAGTGGGAGTTGTGTCTCAATTCTTCACTTTGGCCAAAATGGCCCAAGAGGAAGACCAGTCATTGTGCCCCTAAAGATAAAAGGGTCCCTGCAGGTTAATAGGTAATCTATTCAGCTTTCTAAGTAATTATCAGTGAATGTTAGTTGAAGTTCACCAATGTCATATGTACTCTGCTTTATCAAATGGAGTCTGTTTACCTAAATGAGAGGCAGGATAATTGGGGTCATCAGGGGTTCCAGGAGATCTGTGCAGAAAATCACCTGAGAGAGAGAGAGAGAGAGAGAGAGAGAGAGAGAGAGAGAGAGAGAGAGAGAGAGAGAGAGAGAGAGAGAGAGAGAGAGAGAAAGAGAGTTGGGAGGGAAGAGAGACAAAAAAAAACTTGTTAGCGCCACACAGCACAGTCACACCCATCACACTGGTCTGATTAACAACGCAAGGCTGATCCTCTTCTCCCTGCTGTCTCATTACCGCTCATGCAAAGTTAAGTGGTTAGGTTAACACTGAGGAGAGGGGAGGAGAGGAGAGGGGAGGAGAGGAGAGGAGAGAGGAGGAGAGGAGAGGGGAGGAGAGGAGAGGAGAGGAGAGAGGAGGAGAGGAGAGGGGAGAGGGGAGGAGAGGAGAGGGGAGGAGAGGAGAGGAGAGAGGAGAGAGGAGGAGAGGAGAGGAGAGAGGAGGAGAGGAGAGGGGAGGAGAGGAGAGAGGAGGAGAGGAGAGAGGAGAGGGGAGGAGAGGAGAGGGGAGGAGAGGAGAGGAGAGGAGAGGGGAGGAGAGGAGAGGGGAGGAGAGGAAAAGTGCAGACAACTGTTGGATAATAAAGTCTCTTTTATCCAAAGAAGAAGAGCAACATCTCTTTTGAACTGTCGCCGCTGCCAGACCCATTTCTCATGAAGTAGTTTTCACCCTGAGAACTTGCACTAAATCAGAGGGAGACAAACGGAGGAGGGGTATTTAGAGTCTGTGATACAAATGTGAGACTTGATTTACTTGCAGAGGTGTGCATTAGCAGAGATGAGTGAAGATGTAGTTGAAAGGATGAGGATGCATGGTAAAGCATGTATGTGTGTCTAATAATCCATCCTGTCCATTAAAATAGCCCCCAGCAATCAAGTTCCATTATGAACTGATAGCTCCTGTTTCATCCTCAATATTTCTTGATACCGATCAATAGATGTTTCTCTTCACTGGAGCTTTTATGTGACCTGAGAAACAAGCAGGCAATTTAACTGATGGTCAACTCAGAGGTTTTCACTAAAGATATATGAAGTCAGGGGTCAAAGCTGGAAGAAAAAATCAATGAAGAGGTCATTCATTCTGTTAAACCTCCCACTTTGCCTTAAGGGTAAGGAAGCTAATGAGACAGCTCTTATTTTCACTCAACCACGGCTGGAGAGGTATACATATTGTTTGTTTACCACACATGCACACATTCAAGTGCACACAGTCACACTAAATGCATTCAGAACATGGCTCTTTGATAGAGTCCCCTATCTGCCTCTTCTTTGTTAAACGGTATTTCCTTCTCACCCTCCTCGGTTTGAGTTAGAGTAATCACAGTCACATTGTAGTGCAGCGGTTTCCACAAGTTCACATGTTGAATAGTTATATAAATGAATTGATATATGGATGCCCATGATGATTTGTTGATAATTGACATCTGCTTCTCTGATAATAATGGCACAGGAAGGCAGAAGTCCCAAAGCAGGTGAGCCACCTGTTCTGTTAGATAGATATAGATTGGTGGCCACCAGGGGGCATCACTGAGACAAGCTGGGTTGGCATGCTGTCGGTGCCCTTCTTCATTTCATGGGACAAAATCATCTGAAGGTTAAAGGAAACCTGGGCACCAAACCTACACACTCAAGATCTAAATGCATACAAACAACGCGTGAGACATCACTGTGTTGTTAAGATACGACCAAAGAATCTCATGTTGTGATGTTAACTAAGTCTAAGACTTGTAAGGAGCTGCTTTAACCTGCACCTGAGGAACCATTTTCTAAATTTAAGTGACCTGCCTGAATTAATATGTCTATGAAACACAAACAGTAAAATAAAAAACTGGTTTCGTGACTAAATGCAATGGGTGGTTCATAAAATTCAAGATGAAATCGTGGCTGAAATCAAATTGATCATGTAGCCTACCCACCACGCATAAATGCAAACACTTGATGTGTCTTAATGTTGTTGTTGTACAGTGAATATGTACTGTCTTGTAATTGTGTTTTAAGACTACAGCTTTTTTTTCATAACAGAGATGGTATTCTCTCATACCATAAAAAGAAAGAGGCATGGCGGTACTCAGCACTTACCAGTTTTAGCAGTGGGGGAACAGCAGCCTCTGCTGAGCGGCCGCAGCATCGCACTCAGAGAGCCAGACAACGCGCTCCCACTTCATTCACAATTCCTGACGCGCCGCCTCTCCTTTCACATCCCCCGGCGCATCGCCCCTGAGTTGTGCCTTGTTCGTTTCGGGGGGTCCAGTTCGTGTTGGCAATGTATAAACAGACCCTCTTGCTACAATTTGTTGTTGTGTCAACAATGCTGAATTCACTCAGTGAGCTTATTGATTCGCGATCGTGGCGCTGGTATTTGGGCTTGTGTTTTACGCACGCAACGCGTGACGCCAGACAGTCTTATTAAAGACTGAAGACGAGCAGTTTAGATGATAATCTTCAATATAGCTTCTAAGCCATTCGGGAGGTTTCTGTGGAAACAAGGGAGCCATGGCAACGGTGACTGGGGGTTACCGAGGAAACGACCGTCGCCATGGTGACTGCATCACAGCGGGCTAAATATGAGGCGTCCAAAGAGAAGCACGCTCCATCTTTGATCGCTGTGTGTGTGCGCGGAAGGACGCGGTGTTTTGCACCGATAATGAGACGCTGAGCGGCCCCGTGTCTTCATATCGTGCCCTTTACGCACCAATAATAGCCTACTGAGACGATTCATAACAAGAACATTACAGGGAATTGTTTTGAAACAACAGCAGCATTTGGAGTAGATTTTGACGCACAATAAAAGGCATGTCACAGAACCGTCTAATTGAGAGAATATATGCAGAACTGTGTTTTTCAGACATCACGTGTATTACGCACATATTTAAATGATTCTGGATATTATAGGCTATGACTGACGAACCACGACTCATAACGCATGTTAATACAACATGAGTGCTCTTTGAGTAAGATATGTGTGTAGGCTACTAATCTTTCACAGTTTGAAAGCTTTCTAGAGTGATACAATATTGGCTAACGCACATATGCACAACAGGTCGATTCCCTAACTCAGAGTATATTAGGCCTAATACTTCACGGAGTTCTTTCCCTCCAAGCGCGAACGGAAAACAGAGAACTATGAATTAAGATCACCGGAATGAAAAAGTCCCGATTCTTTAGAGCACAAAGCAGCGTCTCTGAACACGCAGGCTTTGCTCCTTCTTCCCGTCGCTTTCTCCCCGCAGCTGATCCACCGCTGCGTCCACACGCTGGCGCACAGCGAGAGAAGCAGCTGTGTGTTTACACACCTCCCCTCCCCGCGTTCAGGCCCACGGCTCTATAATTGGCTACACGTCGGTGAAAATCTTCTTGTTTATGTTCACACAGTTCTGCGAGTTGTTGTGCGCGGTGGTGGGGAAGTTGGGCGGCTGTTTGAACGCACTGTTGATCCCGTGCTCCTCTATCACCATGTACTCGCTCTTGCTGAGCGAGGAGGAGGAGGAGCGCGTCTTCCCGAGCTCCTCCGCGTCAGCTAGAGGCTGGCAGCTGCCCACGTGCAGGTACTGTGCCTGCTCCTCGCCCTCCGTCTCTCGGTGGTAGAAGTAGTTGAAGTTGGAAACGATGACAGGCACGGGCAGGGCGATCGTCAGCACGCCGGCTATGGCGCACAGAGACCCCACGATCTTTCCCCCGATCGTCACGGGATGCATGTCCCCATAGCCCACGGTCGTCATGGTGACAACAGCCCACCAGAAAGCGTCCGGGATGCTGTTGAACCCCGAATCCGGGTCGTCTGCCTCGGCGAAGTAGACCGCACTCGAGAAGAGGATGACGCCGATGAACAAGAAGAAGATGAGCAAGCCGAGTTCACGCATGCTGGCCTTCAGGGTCTGTCCTAAAATCTGGAGCCCTTTGGAATGACGAGAGAGTTTGAAGATACGAAACACTCGAACGAGCCTGATGACGCGCAGGATGGCTAAGGACATGGCCTGCTGTCCGTTCCCCTGCCTCTCTGCCAGCTCCGTGCCCAGAGTGATGAAATAGGGAATGATGGCCACGATGTCAATAATGTTCATAATGTTTTTCGAGAACGTGGCTTTACTCGGACACGCAAAGAAGCGCACCAGCAGCTCGAAGGAGAACCAGATGATGCACAACGTCTCCACGACAAAGAAGGGGTCAGAGAAGGGGCTGGCGAAATATGGAAGTGTGCCATTTATCACAGGTGCGATGGTGATCGGGTCCCTGTGATCGTCCCTGAACTCCGGCAGTGTCTCTAAGCAGAAGATGACAATGGAGATGAGGATGACCAGGACAGACACTATCGCGATGCCCCGTGCTGGACCCGAGCTCTCTGGGTATTCAAAAAGCAGCCACACCTGTCTTTGAAATTCATTCTCTGGCAACGGCCGTTCCTCCTCCTTTATGAAGCCCTCATCTTCCCTGAACTTCTCCATAGCCTCCTCACCCAGCTCATAGAACCGGATCTCCTCGGAGAAAATGTCAATCGGCACATTAACTGGTCTCCTGATGCGCCCGCCGGACTGGTAGTAATACAGAATGGCATCAAAGCTGGGTCGGTTTCGGTCGAAAAAGTACTCGTTCCTGAGGGGGTCAAAGTACCTCATCCGCTTCTTCGGGTCCCCCAGCAGCGTCTCAGGGAACTGGGAGAGAGTCTTGAGCTGCGTCTCGAAGCGTAACCCCGAGATGTTGACGACGACCCTCTCGCAGCACTCGTGGTCCGGTTCATATCGGTCCAGAGAGTGGTGGCCCGGGAGAGCCGCCGACTCCTCCAGCATGTTGTCACACGCCGCTACGGTCATCGCGTCGGCCTCTGTCTCTGTGTATCCGTGGTTCACCAGGTTATCGCCCCGGGTTTTGGTTGCGCTCGGCGGGGATGACTGCAGGAGGCTGAGGTGGTCGTCCATGCGCGGTTTTGAGAGGCATTCAGGGGCGGCCGCCTCGCCCCCCTCCGCGTACCCCGGTCGAGCACAGACGCCACCACAGCCTCGTCTCCCTCTCTCCTCGCTGCGCTTCACTTTCACGCTCTACTGTTGCTGTTCCCGCCCACCTGGGTTTATAAACAGGTCGTCCACCCGCCCATGGCGCACCAGCGCCGGGTAACGTCCCCTGCCCTCCGCCAATCGCAGTACGAAGCGATATACACAAGAAGCAACAGACAGGCGGCATTCAACACCATCATTTGGGCGTGCCCGCCTCTCTCTGCCCCTCTCCGTCTTGTCAAGACAAGTGCTCAAGCACCTAAACACACACACACACACACACACACACACACACACACACACACACACACACACACACACACACACACACACACACACACACACCCTTACTTGGCGAGTGAGCAAACACTCATTTTTAAACAAGCCCATAGACATTTTCAAAGAAGCTATTGTTATAAATCTATCAGAGCCTACGCGTTTTCCGAAACAGTCTTTAAATCTTCTTTTTCCATAACAAAGCCTAGTTGGGTCTGCGATGGTCCAATGAAATGCATTTGGAGAGCTCTTCATTCTAACGTCTACAATATGAAGTAGATGCCTGTGTCCCAAAGGCGTTTGTGAAGAAGAGCAAAAAGAAAATATGATATAACGAAATACGAATGAACATGACATCAAGAGACTCACACCATCCTCGCACAAACACCAGCCTACTCTCTTACAATATCACAGGGGCCAACAGTGAATGCCAAAAGGGAAACTACAGTATCACTGGTTCTGTGACAGATGTGATCAGATATAATTACACAGCAGAGAGAGAGAGAGAGAGAGACTAATCCTTCCCTCTCCCATCTAAACACTTCCCTCATATTTTATCTTTTTATTCTGTTTTTATTTTGTTTATATTTTTTTGTTTTACTCTGTAGCACCTTCAGATCGTTCTTAACAATGAAAAGTGCATTATTATTATTATTATTATAATTATTATTATTGTCCAATAAAAATGTCCATAGTTTGCCATAGCAAAACTAAAAAAAGAGTGTGATGAATTCTCACAAGCAGGTTGACAAAGTTTCCATAAAATGGAACACACAGTCTTTTCTCAGTCATCTCTGTCATTGCTCCGGCTGTCTCCTCTAATTGTCCTCTAATAGAAGTTTGGTTAGCAAACATTCTATTTTAGTCACAGGGACTTTCTGCCCCCGGGCGTTGCTGTCCAAGGTGCTGAAGTGAAAGTTACCACAAGAGTTTTTCTACTGCAAAAAAATATTTGTCACCTGTAGGTACAATCTCATTAATTAAGTCAACCTTTTTTTCTATTTTGAACAACGTGTTATCATTTTTCCACTATAGCTTAATAGTGCTAAAAATATAGACTGAAAAATACCCATTGTTTCTGAGGTTTAGGTCAGTATACTTATTTCGGAGTGGTCTGGTGCAGAGTTAACACAACAACCACAAACAGAGATTTCAGCTGAGGACCTTTGTTGCATGTCCTAAATCAGGCATTCTCAATCCACCCAGTGTTTTGGGTGAGAGAATCTGTTCAAACCAAAATATGTATCTCACTGTCTGCTTCCTATTGGCTAACACAGATGTTGTGAACTTGCATTGACAATGTGTGGAGAGGGTTTGCTCATATACATTCTCACAAGGACATAAGGATAATCCCCCCAAGGTGAGGATGTTAGTCCTCCTTTTACAAAGAACAGCTCTGGGTTTGGGGATAATGTAGCCAGTTAAATCTCTTCTTAAATATAACTAAACACTAATACTGTGTATGAATAATAAAGAAAATACTTAATATCAATAGTGTCATAAAAATAACAAACATATCAATAAGTGGAAGAAAAACAATATATATGAGAGGAACGGAAAGAGACCACAGGCTAATTGTGAGGGATGACCGCTGCTTGCTGCTCATGACCATCTGCTTCCTCCAGATTAAATTAAATGAGCATCGAATGACTGGATTAATCTGAGAAGTTTCCCATCAACATGGGCGATGTGTGGCAACACCCAACCTGACACATGCAGCCACACAAAAGGACAAAAAAAGCTAGCATGTCTACCAGTGATCATTTAGAAGCCTACAAATACTCAAGTTTTGCCATTAAGTATAATTGTATGTTACATTTTCTATTCCAATATATTTCAAAGATGACTATTGTATGTGATTTTCAACTACATTTATTTTTCAGCTATTGTTACAAGTCATTTTTCAGAACCGTAAAGAGAACATAATGAAAATCTCTCCTTTTCAGTGCTGTGGACTTGCATTATGGTATGTGGAGTGACTACCAAACCACAAAGTGTTAAATAAGACAACCCAGCCTCTCATGGGCTGCCTCAGACAATATGTGATTCAACAAGCCATTCCTATATGTAGACCTATATGCATTATGACAATGATTTGTAAGGATTGTGACTCTGCTACAGTGTAGAGTCAGTTTTCCTATTGAGGCCACATTGAAGCTGTCTTGTATTAAAAGGGCCAGTCAGTCCAGAGGGAATGAGCTCAGAGGCAGCTAAAGGCCTTTTAATATAGTTTTCACTCTCCATGTTAAATATAGGAGCACCCCAACTCCCTTATTAACCTACAAAATGAGGTTACCTTGCACATTGCACTTGAATGCCTCAAATGGTAATGTGGCTGACTGAAAGGCGTTGAAACAGGCCCAGAGAGCATGTGAGGGGGAAGTGGGTCATTTTGCAGGAAGAACAGCTCAGCTGGCTGAGGTCAGGGACATCTGGTTGCACTTGAGAAAATAGGCTGGCTTGGATCTTCTACAAGGGATGCACAGCAGCAGTTCATGGAAAAAGGGTGATATTAATACATTTAAGAGGAAACTAAGGATGGGGATCACGTATCTGGTAATCCTGTCCCAGCATCTATTTGTCAATAGGGCTTTACGAATTTGACCTGATGGTGGCACTAGAGGAAAAGTTGGGGGTTCGACAAAGTCAATATGATTCATTATCTGGAAATCATGAATGTCTGTACAAAGTGTTGTGCCAACCCATCCTGTAACATATTTCACAGGTTATGTGAAAGCTCTGACATGCTAGAGGAAAACATGATGGGATCACCAAAGTCAGTGGGATTCATACAACATTTCATGGCAATCACTCCAATAGTTGTTGAGCTGTTCCAGTTTGGACTGGAGCGATGGACTGACTGACAAAACAGACTACCATTAGCATGGCTAGTAAAGTAATGATATTTTTTTCATGTGATTAACTAAAAGATGGGCTTCATATAATGGGGATACAGAGGTTATTATGGGATGGTGCAGAGACATCCCGGATGTCTGTGTGGCTCTGGAAATAAATGTCACTTGATCACATCTCTCTGAGCTGTGGAGAAAGTGCTTCTCTGATTATATCCCCCTGGCAGAGGCCTGGGAATGGCAGGAGGAGGACTAATATCAGAGGAAGACACACAGAGACAGACATACACATCTTTTATTCACAAGAGAGGGAGTCTAATTTGTATGTTGACTGAGTCATTTAGCCATTTAGAAAAGCCTCCTTTATAAGCCACATGTTTCTGCAGTTTTTTTTCCAAAGTTAAAAGTAATCTGCATGGCATTGCTGTTATTGCTAATGAACTGGCCTAACTAAAGCAATGATGTGCTATTGTAAGATTCACTGACAACTATAGTCATTAGTCTTTTTTTATTACCCCAGACAGCTAATTAGATCCATTAGTATATATAACAAATTAGATCCCGATTCTAATCCCTCTCCTTTTAAAAAGCATCATCTTCCGGTGACTTCGCCAGAGACATGCCCTCAACCATCCCATATCTTCTTCCTATCCACACACAGATAGTAAAAGCACACAGAGGGGTTGTAATCTCAATATTCACAAATGAAAAGGAGGCCCATGTGGACAAAGCACCTGTGCATGAAGGAATTAATCAAGTGCGCATATTAGCATAACTATAGATAATCAGGGCTGGAGTGCAGCTGCACAGGACAGAAACACAGAGGAGGCAGACGAGACGAGAAGCAGAGAGGGAGAGCCGACACGGCCGTCTGTAGTTCAAAGCCTGACTGGCCAGGAGCCGCATAAGGTCCTGCTGTAACCCCGGTGACGGAGAGGGGGATGAGGGGAGAGGGAGGAACACGGCGGAAGCTAGGCTGGATGTGCCACACTAAAAAATATTATAATAATATAATATAATAAATATAACTAAATATAATAAAGCATGCATGTGGACAACCACATCTCTCTTTTCTAGGTTGTATGGGAAGGGTTTTTCTGGGGAGATCCAGCATGACTGGAGTGTAAGAGATGTAGCAGCAGGCTAAATATATACATAATAGATATAGTCCCACCAGACAATATCAGCTGCAGCAGGAAGTGTGTGTGGGGGGGGGGGGGGGGGTCTTCCCTGCTTCACGCGCCATCAGTTCCATTTAGATACGGAATGAGGAGAGAAACCTTCACATTCGCAGGATGCTGGGCTGAAGTTGATTGAGCTGAGGACTGAATGTGTTATCCATATTGAGGCTCTGGAGGCCACGCATGGCACATGATGAATTATAAAGCCTTGTAAATATCTATTAATTAAAGTGTTTGTCTCAGTGTTCTGCCCTACTTAGAAACCAACTCTATCTCAGACTGGAGAGTCACAGTTACAACCATGGCAACAGCTACTGGATAAATACATTAAGTGAACGTTACTTCATTTTTCAGTCTATAAAACATAAACGATGTGTGTTCTTACTGGCAGATCTGCTAGTCTGGGGAAGCCATGTTTGTGGGAGTCTCAGGGTTAGAAAAGCTGAAATGTAAGAGGCCCAACCTTCTCTCTCGCCTCCACGCTGACATCGCTCACACTCATTTTTCACACCATCTTCTCTTCCTCCATGTCTCTCACCTCAACTTCTCCCTTTCCACACTTTTTTTCTCATCTTCCTAACTTTTTTTGATCATCTCCATGGAGATAAACTATATTGACAAAAGTATTTGCTCACCTGCCTTGACTCGCATATGAACATGACATCCCATTCTTAATCCATAGGGTTTAATATGACGTCGGTCCCCCCATTGCAGCTATAACAGCTTCAACTCTTCTGGAAGGCTTTCCACAAGGTTTAGGAGTGTGTTTATGGGACTTTTTGACCGTTCTTCCAGAAGTGTATTTGTGAGGTCACACACTGATGTTGGAGGGAAGGCCTAGCTCTCAGTCTCCACTCTAATTCATCCCAAAGGTGTTCTATCGGGTTGAGGTCAGGACTCTGTGCAGGCCAGTCAAGTTCATCCACACCAAACTCTCTCCTCCATGTCTTTATGGACCTTGCTTTGTGCACTGGTGTACAGTCATGTTGGAACAGGAAGGGGCCGTCCCCAAACTGTTCTTGAGCTAATCTGAAGGCCACATGAAGTTTGGAGGTCTGTAGTGATTGACTGCAGAAAGTTGGTGAACTCTGTGCACTATGTGCCTCAGCATCCACTGACCCCGCTCCGTCATTTTACGCGGTCTACCACTTCTTGGCTGAGTGGCTGTTATTCCCAATCTCTTCCAGGTTGGCATCCTATCACAGTGACACGCTGGAATTCACTGAGCTCCTGAGAGCAACCCATTCTTTCATACATGTTTGTAGAAACAGTCTGCATGCCGAGGTGCTGCTTTTATACACCTGTGGCCATGGAAGTGATGGAACACCTGATTTATATTATTTGGATGGCTGAGTGAATACTTTTGTATCTCTTTTTCCACTGCTGTATGTCTGTATCCCTTTATTTCCCTTTATTTTCTTCGCCTTACTTTCATGAATCTGAAAAAGTACAGAATGCCTAATTGGCCAATATTATGCTTTTAATGAAGAAAACATTCGTATTAACGTATTGATTTCACGTTACGCAATATGGCATTACAAATTTGGATGTTGCCAAAGTAGCTCAGTTGTGTATTTCTATTTAACTCATTGTCCATGTTTGTAAATGGAACATGTTTGTGGCCGCACGGTAGTACCCAGACCAGGTTCGGGTTCCTTCTGTGTGGCGTTTGCATGTTCTCCCTGTGTTAGCGTTGGTTCTCTCCAGGTTCTCTGGCTTCCTCCCACAGTCCAAAGACATGCAGGTTAATTGATGACTCTAAATTGCTCGTGGGTGTGAAATTGAGTGTGAATGGTTGTCAATGTGGCAGCCCTGTGATAGTCTGGTGACCTGTCCAGGATGTACACTGTCTTCTGCAGAGATCTGCAGAGCACTATCCTTCAGCAAAGGTTGTCTGGGGATGCCACGGAACAGAGCAAAGATGCCATACGATCCCCCTCAACATGGGGATCTGTCAGGTGTCCCTCCCCCAACCACCCAGATGCCGTTGAGCAAGTCAACAGAGGATTTGGTGAGTCGGGTTTATGATATTGTAGGTTGAGCATGAAGTGTTAATATACTGAGCATGAAGTAACATAAAGCTTGTTTAAAATCCAAGTCTATGTTGTAAACAATACAAAAGTGTGATTTATTCCAGATGTTTTATTACGATTCTACTTGTTATGATCTACAATAGTTCTCTAAACAAAGTCATTGCACTAACAAATCACTACAACATGTATACTTGGCTCCCACAATAGGTGACATTGAAAACCTGTTTGTCACTGTATAGTTGCCAACGTTTAGTGTTGTCGCGCTTTGACAGTAATATTGATTTGTAATCATCACATATCTGGTTATGTTGGACTGGCGACCTGTCCAGGGTGAACCCTGCCTTCGCCCAATGATAGCTGGGATCGGCTCCAGCCCCCCGCGACCCTGAATACAGGATAAGCTGTAGACAATGGATGGATGGATGGATGGATGGATGGATGGATGGATGGGCGGATGGATGGATGGACGGACGGACATATCATAACTATCATAACTCATAACTCCTTGACACTGTATCAGTGCTCGATATTGCCACATAATAAATTGTTGATGGAGGAGCACATTTTTTGTTGATAATTTTAATATTCTTTATATAGACCTTACAGAAGGTAATACACCTTCACTCCAGTAGGCTGTGCTATTGTGCTGCTGTGGATCCACGAGGGAGAGTGTAGCTACAAGCAAGATGCTAACTTTAGGTCCGCTCTCTTTCGATCCACAGGTTCTGTAAAGTATTTTTCTTGGAAATTTAGCTTGGATCAGAATCTCATGTAAATGCAGTTAATTGTTTGTAAGGTTTTAAGGTGATATTGACATGTGTGTTTAGTGTGTAGCACTCTTCGTTTTGTAGCTAATTGTCCAGGCGAGCGTCGTCATGCTCAGAGGCGCCTGAATGCACGGGCTTACCTGGGCTTCAGCCAGGGGCCTCGACCAATCAGGGGCCTCTTAATAATAATAGTAACGATGATAAACGTATTGGCGGGCTCTGGAGGTGCGTTGAGAAATTTCACATCCAAGCGGAGCTCCGAAAAGGCAAAAATCTCCATAGCCCAGGGGCCTCAAGTGCTATTACTGTAAGGCGCCCCTGGTCATGCTGAGTAGTTCTTTACATGAAGTTCAGTTTCACACAGTCATTTTCTAAGTGTAATTTACTGACGTTAGCATTCTGTAACGTAACAACATCTGGTCTAAAAGTATAGAAGCCAGCCAACAGTGAGTAAATAGTGATGAGAAAGATGCCATATTCAAGCTAGTTCGCCATTTCCGATCACCCACTAACATGTCGGGGCCGCGCCATCAGATTTTATCTTTAGTTTTAGCTTTTCTTGCTATCTCGGGTTAGCCAGCATAAGTTGATGCATCGGAACTCCATTTTCCATCACATTTTCCAATACTAACATGCTAGCTTGACAAATAGACCTACTAAAAAAAAGCCATGTTAGTGGTTATCATTTATCACGATAATGTTCTGTGTTTTCTTACTTGTAAATGAGCCATAACAAGTAAATTAGCGATGTTGTGCTTCTCTTCCCGTGTATTCACCCTCCTCAGAATCAGGCAGTGCGCGTTCAGGTGTTCTGGGGAAGTGGCTTTGGACCGAGGTCTGAAGGACGGGGGTTGGATTTCTTACGGTTGTGTGATGTGTTCAATAGCAATAACCTTTTGAAAGAAGTGTAAAAGCTTAAAAATTCATATGTTAAAATCCCTTAAGCTTGCTAACCATAGACATTATTTCAAGCATCTAACCAAAAGCCCAAATAAAAAAAACCCACTGACTTCAAGACGAACTATGCCAGATTATTCTGTGGATCTTGTCTTTACCACCTAGCCTTATTTTTGTGTGAAATAATGGCGGTGGAAGGGTCACTTGATCCAATCATAAAATAAAGGGAAGGTTGGAAGGTCACCCATCAGCCCCATTTCCATATTTCTCCTCAGTGGCTTGCTGACCTTTGTGTGTTTTAGAGATAGCTGAAAAGGGGGAAGGGAAGTGTTTGAGCCCCATGTGTGTGTGTGGTGCAGTACGTCCTGCCGAAGCACACACCACACACACACACACACACGCACACACACATACACACACACACACACTCTTGTGGCTGGAGCTACGTGGTGGCCTCTTTGGCTGTACATCCTTGTTAAGTGGGCCAACCCTTCTTTGCCAACTGTACGAACATGCACTTTTCCCCTTTACATTTTTTTTCTTTTGCTTCTTTCGATTACACTCTTCACCTCATCATCATTGCACATTTATCTTGTGTCGTCTATTTTTATAGCAGCCACCAACCCCTGAATTATGCAGTACATCTCGTGCATGCATACAAGTGTGTGTAGAGGACATTTAAGTAATCCATGAAGTAATTGGTAGTCACCTTGAGCAAGAGGCCACACAGGCAACACTATCATGCAGATTCAGCAGGCTTTTTTTATTTTCATTAACATGTTACAACGCGTTACAAATTAGCTCTCTCTCCCCCATGAGTTGGTGTCATCTAAACAGCCAGACAGGCTTCTTTTGAAAAACCCACCAGAAGGATCGTGTTTATTTCAAAGTTCAAATAAAAAAGTGCATGACATTTGACTTCATGCTCATTCACTTAAATGATTTATACAGTCCAGGTTAAGTTTGAATGCACGATAATAAAGTCACTCCATTAGCATGCACTTTCACCTACAATGAAAAAATGGATTTATTATGAATTCATATGTCGGGGTTCGTTATTTTTCACTGAAAAGATGATGGCTCAGTCAGTGAATTTTAGTGTGGTGAATTTTATTTACACCCAACCAAAGTAAAATACCCTCAGGTGGGAAAAAAAGTAGCAGGTATATTTACAATATTTACAATATTTACACAAATCACGGCAGCAACTGGGACCCACATGTCTCTCAACCAAAAAGCTCCCTTCAAGTGAGCTGAGCTCCCTTTATATACCCCCTTGGCCCCTCCCCTGGGCAAACCAATTAACCCAGCATAGGGGTTTAGAAACGCACTTGAAAAAATGAGCCCCAAAACACACAAACCAAATTCACTTCCACTCCAATATTATGGCACTCACAACCCTCCATATGGCTGCATCATTATTTACACTGGAAGTCTCTAATTTGACCATTTTCAGTACAAACAATAATGTTGGTTCAGTCCGTGGTCACCTGACCCCTTGAAGCGCGCCACTTAGCGCTATTTACGGCATGATCCGGGACTGCATCGGTTCGACCTGTGAACCCGAGACCGACCTATTGGCTGACAACTGCAGGTACCCCAGGGGGTCCCCGGCAGCAGCCGTGAGCTTTAAGGCAGGAACACACCGGCCCAACCGTTGGATGTCTGAAGCGTTTGGAGAGGCTCGGACGAGGTCGGGAACACATATGTTTGGTGTGTACAGCTGCGTCGGAAGCTTTCGGAGCCGCGCGGACGTTGTCTGATCAGACTGAGCATGCGAAGTCTGAGGAGGTGGGCTGTTGGACGTCTGAGCCATTGGATACTCTGATTGGCGGTGTGCTAGCGAATCAGAGTTTCCAATGGCGGTGTGTGGGCGGGGCGGAAGTGACGATGGTAAACTCCGTATTACTCGTTCCCTACTGAGACGACATCTTCGTAAAATAATGAGCCCGAGAGCACACAACGCGAGTGTCACCCTAGCCAGAGCCATCTTTCCAGAAATGCCAAGTATTTAGTCCACAAAGGTCTTCTCGAGTCGAACGAATACTGATGTGCATTGTTTTTATCTGCACTCCGTTCCGTCATTTCCTGTTTTGGAGTACTGGCACGAGACTAGCGCCACCCGCTGTTAAGGAGGCTTATTGCATCTCGCGCAAGCGCAGAACGTACACGCTGCTGTGGTGTCGGAAGCACGTCGAAGCGGTGTGTAAAACGCAACTTTTCTGCCGAACGGGTCAGACGAGAGGCAACAGAGTGGGCGGAGAATGGTCGGATAAGGCAGTTGGACGTCTGGGCGGTGTGTAGGGGCCTTTATAAACCGAAGCCGCCTGGAGAACGCTCTCTTACTCTTACTCTGGCGTCTCTTCCTACAACCAACGCAACACCACGTTGCAACGGGAGGCGACCCCTCCTGCAGCGCACCGCTACAACAAGAGGAACCAAGCCGTTCCTGCCTTCCAGCTACCAGACGCTGTCTGAAGTAAGCTGACTAAATCGCCAAGCCGCGATTATATCGCTGCTCGTGGAAGGAGGAAACACCAACTGTTTTCTTTATCTGAGTTTGATCAACGAGAGGAAACCCGCTCCGCTCTCGTCTGGACGAAGCCGACTCATCACGTCCCCCGCTGACGCCGGGGCCCACAAACTACCGCCGCGTTACGGAACGCCGTCATCGCCAGGACGGACTCGCAGCTTACGCAACGACACCAGTAAGAGGCTATCAGTCTGGGCAGAGACATAAGTGATAGTGTAGAATATGCTTGTAATTCTTGCTAACGTGTTTTAAGTTCTGATCGCGGACCGCCGAGTCCGTTTGTTCATGTGCTGCTGTATTTGAATGCTGATCGTGTACCCACGCCGCTGGGTTGATTTCTGTAACAGTGTTTGCGACTAACCTCCGCCATATTCGCGAGCTCAGAAAGCCTCTACTATCAGTTAAAAGACCGGTCTCGCGGAATAAACGCCAGTTCATTCACGCGCGCCCGTGTGATAGCGGCACGCCTTCTGAGCCTCAGAATATCGCTTGCGCATTCTCTCTCTCTTTGTTTGTGTCCCGCTAACCCACACACACACACCGCACACACACATCCTCCACCAGCTGTTTCCAGCTCCGGACGTTGAGGACATAGCTCCACCTCTCGCTCTCTCTCCCTCTCGCGATCCTGTCTGACGTCAGTGGCTCCGCCCATGACCGCTGTGAGGAATAGCTCTATCTGGTGGTCGCGCCCGACCATATCTCTCTCTCCCTCTCTCTCTCTACACACAGGCACACGCACACGCACACACACGCACGCACCTCACGCACGCACACACACACACACTCCACGTGTGTCTCTCCTTCTGTTTAGCTTAGTTTTGTGTGTTAGGTAGTTAGGTAATAAGGCTTTGTTAATTGCAGTGTTATTGATTGTGATCATTATTACTGATTTTAATAAATCTTATTATATTATAACTAGTGGTCTCTTGTGCTTGTTGTGTATATGTCACTGGATAACAGCAGGTTGTGAAGGCTAGTGCTCGAATTTCACGCCCCTTTTAATTGTTAGATTGTTTTTATGCTTCCATGCCAATGATCACGATGATTGGCATGTGAGTATAAAACCTTTATATTGAGACTGAATACAGTTTTAGGTTATCTTTTCCCTGATCCCAGGGTGGTGCCCCGTTTATTCATGATGATATCATGATAATATATTAAATATAATCATTAATGGCGGTAGGTGGCGCAGTGGATAAGGCAGCCGCCCCATGTACGGAGGCTCAGCCTCGGCGCGGAGATCAGTGGTTTGACGCCCGGCAATCTCTTTCGCGCATGTCTTCCCCCTCTATCTCCCCTTTCCACACTGTCTCTCTCTGCATAATAAAATAAAAAGGCTTGCATGGCACTCCAGCCATAAAAAATAATCTTTAAAAAAATATATATATATATAATCATTAATATCGATAATCATATTGACATTAATAATTAACTGTTAATAACCAAATCTGCTCCTGCTACAACCCCAACAGCGGCAACCTGGAAAGATAGGCCGCCACAATGTTGGCCTTGCCCGCCCGATGGCGGATCTGGAAATGGAACGGCTGGAGGGAGAGGTACCAGCGGGTGAGACGGCTGTTGTGATCCTTCATTGAATTTATCCAGGTCAGCGCACGATGATCCGTCTCCAGGTCAAACTCCCTCCCCAGCAGGTAGTACTTGCCCAGGGCCCATTTGATGGCCAGGCCCTCCTTCTCCACAGTGGAGTACCTGGTCTCCCGAGGCAGCAGCTTGCGGCTTAGGTACAGCACCGGCCGCTCGTCACCCGGCTCACCTTGGGCCAGGACTGCCCCCAGTCCTACCGCGGAAGCATCGGTCTGGACCAGGAACCGCTGGCTGAAGTCGGGGCTCCTCAGGACTGGCGAAGAGCACAGACAGGCCTTGAGAGCATGGAATGCCGTCTCGCAGTCCTCATTCCAGATAACAGGGTTTCTCTGGTCCTTCGCTGTAGGAGCTGTCAGGGGAGCTGCGATTGTGGCGAACTGTGGGACGAACCTCCTGTACCAGCCGGCCAAGCCCAAGAAGGATCTCACCTCCCTCTTTGTGCGAAGCCGTGGGCAGCTACGGATGGCCTCAACCTTGTCCACTTGTGGTCGGACCTCCCCTCGTCCAAGCCGGTACCCCAGGTACTTCGCCTCCTCCCTGGCCCACTGACACTTGGCCGGATTCAGCGTTAGGCCTGCCTGCTGGATCCGGCCCAAGACTCGCTCCAGATGCTGGAGGTGCTGCTCCCAGGTGGCACTGAAAATGACCACGTCATCGAGGTAGGCAGCACTGCAGTCCTCACACCCCTGCAGAACCCGGTCCATCAGCCTTTGGAAGGTGGCAGGTGCCCCGTGTAGGCCGAAGGGCATCACTGTGAACTGGAAGAGGCCGACAGGTGTCTGGAATGCCGTGCAGGGACGACTGGACGCTTCCAAGGGTACCTGCCAGTAACCCTTGCAGAGGTCCAGGGTGGTGATGAACCTGGCCCGGCCAATCCTCTCCAGCAGGTCATCGATCCGGGGCATTGGGTAGGCGTCGAACTCCGACATCGCGTTGAGCTTCCTGAAGTCGATGCAGATGCGGAGGGAGCCATCCTTCTTCACCACAATGACCACCGGGCTACACCACTCCGACTGCGACGGCTCGATCACCCCTAAGCGCCGCATCTCCTCCACCTCCTTCCGAAGCTTGTCCACCAGGTGTTGGGGCACCCAGTAGGCTCTCTGGCGAACCGGCCCCTTGTCTTTCAGGCGGACCATGTGCTCGACAAGGTCAGTCTTCCCTGGGCTGGCAGCGAAGAGCTTGGAGACCCCCTGGAACACCTGGCACAGCTGGCTGGACTGGGTGGCCGAGAGATGGTCGAGAGCAGGTGCAGCTGACTGGTTGAGGTCGGCGAGGGTAGTCTCCTCCTCTCCTTCACTGTCCACCTCCGTCACCAGCAGGGACGCCACAGGAACCCGAACCGGAGCCTCCTTCCACTCCTTCAGCAGGTTGACGTGGTAGATATGCTTGGCCTTTTTCTTGTCCGGATGGTGGATCTCATAGGTCACAGGGCCCATCTTCCTGAGGATGGTGTATGGGCCCTGCCACTTAGCAAGTAGCTTGCTGTTGGAAGACGGCAGGAGGAGTAGGACCTTCTGGCCGGGCCGGAACTCTCTGTGCCTGGCCTGTTGGTCATACCAGGCCTTATGGGTCTGCTGGGCCTCACGTAGGTTGATCTCGGCCTCCTCTCGGTACCTTGTTAACCGGTCCCTCATCTCCAACACGAACTGGACCACCCCACGATCACTGGTGCCAGTTACAGGAGCCTCCCAGGTCTTCCGCAGCAGATCCAATGGCCCCTGCACCTCCCAACCGTACAATAGCTCAAACGGGGAGAACCCCGTGGATGCTTGGGGAACCTCCCAGTAGGCGAATAGCAGGAAGGGCAACCACTGGTCCCAGTCTCTCCCGGTGTCGGCCACAAACTTCTGTAGCATCTTCTTCAGAGTTTGGTTGAAGCGCTCGACCAGGCCGTCCGTCTGGGGGTGGTATGGCGTGGTCTTGATCGCCGAAATCCCCAACTGTCGGTGGAAGAGCTGCAGGAGTCTGGAGGTGAAGTTGGTCCCCTGGTCCGTAATGAACTCGTCCGGAACCCCAACTCTGGAAAACAACTGGACAAGACATCGCAGCACAGCAGGAGCAGTGACAACACGCAGGGGAAAAGCCTCCGGAAACCGTGTGGCATAATCACAGAGCACCAGGATGTACTGATGTCCTCCACAGCTTCGTACCAACGGGCCCACAATGTCCATGGCTATACGCCTAAATGGAGTGGAGATCACGGGCAGGGGTTGGAGGTAGGCACGGTCTGATCGGCGGACATAGCAAGTTTTCTGACAGGTGGGACAGGTTTTGCAGAAGTTTTGCACATCAGCATACATGGAAGGCCAATAAGAAGATATGCGCAAATAGGTTTTGTTGCGGCCAAGATGACCTACCCAAGGTACGGTGTGTGCTAGGTGCATTATCATCGACCGACAGGACACAGGAACTATGAGGCGTTTGATACCGTCTGCCACTACATACAGAACATCACTATCAACAATAAAACATTCTTTATCCGCCTCTACCATACCCAGCCCCTCAACCACCTTGGCAAACAAGGGCTTCAGAGTCTCATCCTCCCTTTGCCGTGCCCCAATGTCCCCAGGCACCTCCCACATGTCCTTTGCTAGCCCCTTTTTACAGTCCGGCTCCCGGGATTTCAGGCCCTTTTCAAACCGCCGCTGGCGGCGGGACTTCCTGGGGCCCTTCGTGCCCCCCTCAAACAAACTGCTGTCCAGGGTTGCAAAGAATTCTGGATCAGGCTCCTTTTCCTGCCCTGGGCCGGCCAGCACCCCCGCTTTGGCCTGGGCACGGGTGATCACATGACCGGACAAACCCTTCCCCAGGTCTCTGTCTTTGGGCCCGGCCTCCAGCAGCACGTCCAGTAACACCGGTAAGTCCCAACCCAGGATAGCAGCAACAGGTAACCTTTCCACCACCCCCACAGTCATCAGGTAAGGTTGCTCATCCACCACCACAGTCACCTCCGCTGTGGGGTAGGAATGACTGTCCCCATGCACACACAAAATGTCTTCCTGTCTGGTATAATCCACAACGCCCGTTGGCACCAACTCCCTTCGGACCAGTGTCAGGAAACTCCCTGAGTCAACCAGAGCAGTCACAGGTTTGCCATTAATGGTAACGTCTTTAAAACGCTGTTGACCTCCCTCAGCACTCGCAACCTCAGCCCGAGGAGTGTAACATGCCCCGCTAAGCTTAGTTTTTCTAATGGGGCACAGAGAAGCCTTGTGCCCTGCTTGCTGGCAGTAAAAACAGATGAGCTCCTTACCGGGGCTGCGCTGGCGAGATGCGGGCCGGGGTTCTCCAGGCGGCGGCTGGCTGGCTCTGGCTGCTGGTCTGGGCTGCGATGAAACCAGGGACCACTCTGGTAGGCAGTCGGGCCTCCCCTCCGTGCGTTGAGGTACTGCAGCGTTAGCTTGCTGGCAGCTAGCCCATCCGTTGGCTCGTGCTCCTTTACCCAGGTGCGGATGTCTGCCGGGAAGACTCGCAGCAGCTGCTCCAAAATGACCTGCTCACCGATCTGTTCCTTTGTATGCTGCTCCGGCCGAATCCATCGCCGGTAGAGACCCTTTAAGCGGTGGTAAGTCTCTGTCGGGTTCTCTCCGGGTGGAACTGCCATGGCCCGGAACTGCTGGCGATACGTCTCCGGTGAGATGTCGAACTTGGTCAGGAGCGCTGCCTTCAGGTCCGGGTACGAGTGAGCTCTGTCCTCGTCCATAGCTGTGTAAGCCTCTAGTGCTTTTCCAGAGAGTAGCGGCACCAGGCGTCATGCCCACTCACCCTCTGGCCAACCCCACGTCCTGGCGATACGCTCGAAGCGAAGTAGGTAATTCTCAATGTCCTCCCCAGCCAGGTACTGCGGGATCTTGGGGTCACCATAGGGCCTGCCCTCAGGCCTAGGAGGTCCCTCTACCCTGCTACCCCCAATCCTTGGCGAACTGCCGCGTAGCCGAGGAGCTGGAGTCGGCAAGTCCAGGCGGAGGCTCATCATCAACCCATCCGACAGGTGACACCAAATGTCGGGGTTCGTTATTTTTCACTGAAAAGATGATGGCTCAGTCGGTGAACTTTAGTGTGGTGAATTTTATTTACACCCAACCAAAGTAAAATACCCTCAGGTGGGGAAAAAAGTAGCAGGTTTACAATATTTACACAAATCACGGGACCCACATGTCTCTGAACCAAAAAGCTCCCTTCAAGGGAGCTGAGCTCCCTTTATATACCCCCTTGGCCCCTCCCCTGGGCAAACCAATTAACCCAGCATAGGGGTTTAGAAACGCACTTGAAAAAATTAGCCCCAAAACACACAAACCCAATTCACTTCCACTCCAATATTATGGCACTCACAACCCTCCATAAGGCTGCACCATTATTTACACTGGAAGTCTCTGATTTGACCATTTTCAGTACAAACAATAATGTTGGTTCAGTCCGTGGTCACCTGACCCCTTGAAGCGCGCCACTTAGCGCTATTTAGGGCATGATCCGGGACTGCCTCGGTTCAGCCTGTGAACCCGAGACCGACCTCCGCAGCAGCAGCAGGTGAGCGTGTGTGTGTGTGTGTGTGTGTGTGTGTGTGTGTATGTGTATGTGCCACGTAGGCGCCAAGTGTGCACCCTCGACGTCCTACCATGGGAGAACAGAGTCCAGGAACTGGGAAAAAGTCTGTATAGCTGCTGATCCCCGGCCCGGTCTCCGAGCTACGGAGCGAGAGAGAGAGAGCGCGCACAGGTCGGAGCATCACCGACGCTCCGCCACATCATATAAATAAATAAAGCTTTTGTTTTTTGGTAATAAGAAAATAAGAAAATATTCAACATCTATTTAAAGCCAAAAATGAAAAGAAAGGATTGGTTTTACATTTCAAAGTGATTTAAAAGGCAGCATGGGAACATCATTTTGTATGGGGGCGTTGCAGCAAGCATGGATCCCTCCTGTTGACACTAGCTGTCCTTTCCTGTCTTTTACTATAAGAGAATGACTTTACAGGATTCAGGGTGGGTTTTTTTCCCCCAGTTAGTCCAGTGGCTTAGTGTTTCACTCCACTCATCACCACTACAGGTCAGAGGTCACACATATCTGGCCTTCTGCTCCCCTGCTGAAACTTCTAGTTGCACACACAAAGACCCCAGTGTTCCACAAGAACTGTACACATTTGTTCTCACAGCTAATGGGTTTGAAGAAGCTTGACGTCATCATGTAGCATTTAAACAATCTGGATATTATATATATATATATGGGTAACCGTATATGTGTGTGTCTGTACCAGCAGGGTTTTCAAAAACACAGATTGCGTGGAATACAACAACTACAATATCAAATGTTGCCAACTTGAGGATCACTTACCCTCTGTTTCCAAAAATCACTGTTACTCCTTTTGATTAGTAATGAAATGCTGGTTCAGAGATTACAATACGGTCATATCACAATTATTAATACTGCTACAGTACCAATAACCAAAAAGTGCCTTTCAATGGCTGCTAATTAACATGCATGTCAGGAGGACTGACTCAGGAGCCTCTCCAAATACCAGCTCTTCTCCAGTCAATACATGGAGACAAGATGAATGTGCAGACACACACACACACACACACACACACACACACACACACACACACACACACACACACACACACACACACACACACACACACACTGATTAATTATTCAGCTTTGGCATTTAGAAATCTCTGCCCTTGTCTATAGAGAAGACACATTTAAATGTGAAGGTCATATGAACTCTGACCTCAGCATGTGTTACTGTACATCCTTTCCTAAGTGCTTCATGTCACATCGTGTTCTCCCCCTAAATACATAGACGTTGTGGAAGTGTGACAGGTTGTGGTTTCCTTGGAAACAGAATGTGAAAAAAGTGAATTACAAACTGAGAGACTAAAAAGTGAGATCCAGTGCAAGTGAGATCAAATTGATACCAGATGAATAATAACAAATAGATTTCTAGATCTTACTGGCATTACATAATGTGAGGCTGATTCTTTTAGTGCACATTTGAATAAAAAACATCAATGATATTGAATGTAAATATGTGAATTAGCTAAATAGATGATTAGGATTAGCATACAATCTACATCTTTTATGTGCACTGAATCAATCAGCAGATTGGATCGGGTTCTAAGATCAGTGACACAATGTTAACTGATAATATCTACGTAGTCTTGCCAAACATCAACTAATTTTTCTAGAACCAATGCTGAAACAGTAACAGGAGAGGCAAATCTGTATGCAGTGGAAACCAAAAGGACCGGAAGGCCTGGCACTAATTACAGTAAAACAAGAATATTGGAGGAAATCGTATTTCCAACTGGACTTTTAAAGTGGAACATTTCGACAGTAAATTCCCACCTCATCCAGCTGTCATGCAACTTGAGTTTTACTGGAGAATGAACTCTTCCAAACACTTCTGCGGATGTCTCGCCAACTTGTTAAATCACTTCATCACAGTAAAGCTGTAAAATCATTCACTGTCACCACTTCATTTGTTTTGCAACAAATATATCTATATCTTCGCCTATTATCATACTTAAAAAAAGCCACTTGTTGTCATTGGTACATTGTGTGCCTGTGATTCGATGCCCGTTAATTAGATACGCAAACTTTATGTTCCTTGTTATTAGAGAGGACGATGCAATGAAACCAACCAACAAACCAACACACACACACACACCACTTCCTGCCAGTTAGATATGCTTCAAACACTTCATTGTTTACACATTAAACATGATTGGTGTCAGCTCTTGCAGTTCAATGATTTATATAAGTTTAGGAAGATGGAGAAAATGTCTTTGGATGGACCCATGCTGCACTAATGACAAGACAATGTTTTTATGAGCCCAGGAACTTGAATCATTGGAGAGCTCGGCACTTCTATAAAAATATAGGAAAACTTTCAAAACAGTCTCCCTATAAGATAATGAGTCCACCATACTATTTTAGTAAATGGCATCATTCTGAGATTACAAAGACGGTACATCTGTGCATTTCACTCACCTCTGGTGGACTAAAGGCAGCTGTCCTGGGACCGTGCTATTTCTATTCAGAGGTGGAGAACACAAGAGAAGAAGAAGAGTATAAACTTAAAGTACAGAGGGTATTTTGGTTCTGTCTTCCCCTTCAGAAAAGGGCAAAGGGCTAATAGCACTGAGACTGTGAAAGGCCTGAGCAACTGGAGGAATCAGAGCAAATAAAATCTGCACGGATGCCCATGAAGACGTAGACATACATGCTGCAGAGACACATACTCACTCACCACAGACCTCCCCAGCTACCACTTTGACAGATGACTTCCTCGGATGTCTGGGGGATGTGAGGCAGTGTAAATTGAATTTCAGGGAGAAACCCCCCAAGCACCAAACAGAATGACATTGGCACATTTAAGACTGGATTACATAGCAGCTATGGTGCCCTCAATCTCTAAGACTGAGCATCATTTTGTCCTCCATTATGCCTCTTCATTGTCCTCCTTTCTCATCCTATGTCTCCTCCATCTTTAAATTCACTCACCACTCATCCACCCTCCTGGCCTTTGGACCTCATCCTAGATGTATCTTGTTTTTTCTCTTTTAGATGTGTGTGATATTTTTGTGCATCCATACCTGTTCATATGAGAGTTAATATATATATATATATATATAAATATATATCCGGAACTTACTTACTAATTTATTTATAATATTTTTTCACAACAAGTGTTTTTGATGGGCTGCATGGTGGTGTAGTGGGTAGCACTCTCGCCTCACAGCAAGAGGGTCCTGGGTTCCATTCCCGGCTCGGCCCGGGTTCCTTCTGTGTGGAGTTTGCATGTTCTCCCCGTGTGAGCGTGGGTTCTCTCTGGGTTCTCTGGCTTCCTCCCACAGTCCAAAGACATGCAGGATGGGGATAGGTTCATTGGTGACTCTAAATTGTCCGTAGGTGTGAATGTGAGTGTGAATAGTTGTTTGTCTCTACATGTCGGCCCTGTGATAGACTGGCTACCTGTCCAGGGTGTACCCTGCCTTCGCCCAATGACAGCTGGGATCGGCTCCAGCCCCCCCGTGACCCTGAATACAGGATAAGCGGTAGACAATGGATGGATGGAAGTGTTTTTGATTTCTTTCTTGTATAAATACTGTGTTGCAGGCCTCAGTTTTTGAAATTAAATAAAATGCTTTAGCCACTTGGGGGCAGTGCAAACAAGCTGTAAACACAATATTGACATATCACGTTTTAAGTTGATATGGCAAATTTGTTGGGTAACAGTTATTTCATCCAGCAGACTCACACTCAAACATTATTCATTTGGAGTTAGTCACAATGTGTCTGTCATACGTTCCTGGTCTGGTAGGGTACAGTAGGTTTTTTAAGACATTTTTCCACACAAAACTTACTGCCAGCCAAATATGTGACGCAAAACAATAAAGTTGCAGGCTGTAAAACCCCAAAAATATGCTGTAAGAAACTTTAAGGCAGTCAGGTGGTAAATATGTTAGTCATTGTGAAAATATTGATTATAGCTGCTTTAATATTTTTTCTTCCATTATATTTCTTTAGCAAATACATAAACCGTTATTTTCCAACCTTACACACGATGCATGTGTGCAACAAGAAAGTCCCTACAAATATACCTGACTTCTATGTCTATTCGTATAACCATCAGGCTTACACATCAAAAGGCCACCTGAGACACAGCCCTTCAGCCCGGTGTGTCACTACCAAGCAGTGACCTTCAGGACAAACCAAATAGAGACAGAATAGACACATCAAATCAAGGATGGAGAGTAGAAGGAGAAATAGAAAGGAGGGGGGGGGGGGGGCTATCATTCCATTAAACTGCTGACTCTACTCTGTCCTGTAATGGCCTTTACCATAGCAACAATGCCCGATAGACCTACGTTAATAATGTAACAGAGAGGACAATAAAGCTGCCAATCAAAGAGCTTCAGTCCCCACAGAACTGAGTGAATTATTCACATCAGGCACTGATTAGAACAGGCAGAGAGAGCGAGAACTAGAGGCTGACAAAGGTGGGGAGTGCATGACAAAGGTGAGTGATGTGACTGAGGAGGACAGGAGGAGGAGGAAGGAAGAAAGAAATGGATTCTCCTGTTATGCAACTCAGTTTCAAACAGCTCAGTGCGATGCACCTTTTATGGCCCTGTATGTAGAAACCTGTTGTTCTTTGCTAGACATGGCAGGTCTTACATGCCGACATACCTCTTTTAACCTTTACTTGCCTGCTCCCATCCATCCCTCAGGCCTCTTTCTTCCCCCTGATTGCGCTGGCACGCTCTGAAAACTGTGAGTAAACGCTGATAGTTGGAAGGTGGAAACGAACACTCAGACAAAAGGAAGCATATTTAATAAACACATCATCTTACAGTCACTGACAGGAATGCAGCTCTGACGAGCAGCTGCAAACACATGTATAGGCATGGGGCAGTCGATGTGTGTGTGTGTGTGTGTGTGTGTGTGTGTGTGTGTGTGTGTGTGTGTGTGTGTGTGTGTGTGTGTGTGTGTGTGTGTGTGTGTGTGTGTGAATCTCATTCACAAAAGGGTATAAAAGTACAAATGTAGGTTGATCACTTCATTCAGTCAAATATGCTACAAAATTTTCTTTTGTGTTCACCTCTTTGTCTCTGCCTTTTCCCTCCTACACACGCACACACACACACACACACACACACACACACACACACACACACACACACACACACACACACACACACACACACACACACACACACACACCACTTCCTGCCTTTTCAGCTATGCTTCAAACACAACACTTCCTGGCAAACCTTTAGTCATTAGGATGCAATTAGCAACTTAAATACATTGAGCTTGTGTATAAATATAGCTTTTATCACTTAATACTAAGGCAATGCAGGGATGGAAAGAGGCTGGTAATTAGAAGCCTGTGGCACAAAAGGAAATGTGCTACATAATCATTTACACGTGCATGCACACAAGACAGACATGCAACACACTAACACTACACTAATACAAGGTTTTCTCAAAGTTCTTTTGATAGTCAGATCTTCAGGTTTGATCCACTATGAGTTTGAAACAACAACATTGATGATTATATTTCTATCAGGAAAAAATATATTTATTGTTTTTAATCTTCTCAAAATTGTATCTAACTTCTTCAGGGTTCATTTGTTTTGCTTTCACTTAAATCATTTTGCACTTTAAAAACCTGAATACAGTAAATACAGATATGACCAGGTGAATATGAATGATGCAACAAAGCAGTGATTCCTGCCAAGGCAAGGTCTGCACAGTACGTGTTTGAAAACAGTCCACATGTGCAGCAGTGGTAAACCGTCTCACCAGTCTTTCCTTCACGACCAAGTTTACAGGTTTTTTCCAGGACTGTGGGCGACCCTCCGTGATGGAGCACAGTTGGATGAAACATCTTCTTTCCACACGCCTGTTGTGTGTGTATTTGTGTGTGTGTGTGTGTGTGTGTGTGTGTGTGTGTGTGTGTGTGTGTGTGTGTGCGTGTGTGTGTGTGTGCGTGTGTGTGTGTGTGTGTGTGTGTGTGTGTGTGTGGTAAGACATTGCTGAGCTTTGTTTTTGTCATGATTCTGGAATAACGCCTCAGGAAAGCAGATGGAGTCTCTCTGTAAGAGAGCTCCACAATCAAGTTCATCTTTGTAGTCCACCATTTATTCGCTGTGTAAGGATGGATATACTGTAGCAGTGACTGGCTCTTTGAATAATTAAGTCCCAATTCCTCACAGGAAAAGCTTAGCAAAAGCCTATTGTCACTAGAATAATTGGATGCATATAGGAAGATGAAACATAATGGACTGTTGGATTTGAAGACAGCTCGTCCCAGTCACATATTATTAAGGGTGAATGTCAAACACTTGAAAAATAATTGTGATGCATAACCAAAAACCATATTAAAAGTCATTTGAAATAGTTCAGCTTGACATCTCGCTCGTCTTCTTTCAGGAAATTGACAAAACCTCAGAAATTCCAAATGTTGTGTATTTGTAATTGTATCCATTTGATGAGATAGGTTCCATAATCCTTTCATGTTTATCGTTTCATTTATGTTGGATAGGAGAAGTTGAAACTGGAAACTTGTCTTCTGCGCGAAAAAGAAGTTGGTGCCTGTGGTGAAGTGTTTGTTTGGCATTTCAAAAGAACATGAAACTTAATTTCAGTTTGCTGTTGCTGAGGTAGCTGTGATGAAACCTTAAACAACTTTTACAGGCTAGAGAAGTTTTACTCAGCGAAGTTATCTATGTAAATTAACATGTAGCATGATTTTCATTTACCATGTACCAAACTTGAACACAATGATGAAAGAACACCTGACTGATGCTGACGTTTTAACCTTTAAATATCGGTTTAACCCTTAACAAAGCCCCACCAAAGTTCAGAAAGTTCAGAGTATAGACCAGAAAGATGCATGTCATTGACTCAATAGTATGTTGGGATCATGCATACACTAAAAATGATATAAAACCCACATTATAAAAAAGTCAATAAAAGTGTCCATTGACCATTGCAACAAATCGCTAGCTTTCATCCATAACCTCCAACATACCAGCAGATCATCTTACTCACTCAGTCCTTCCATGGGTTTGAGTTGATTGTTGTTGCATGTACGCCTGCTATTGATAAAGGTGCACTTTGCCTTTATGACTAAAGTCTGGAAACCTACACGCTCTTTGTACCTGCACCGCTGTTGTACAGAGAGCACAGCGCCTGATGTTGAGAAACACATATACTTTTGTTTGTTCGGTTTCGTGAGCCTGACCTCGTAAACAACTCCACAGGCTTGACCATGCTCCTGTAAGAGTTTTGCCATTACTAAAGTGATAAAAGGCTCCATTAGTGAAGTCTATACAAAACAGCTTTAATATTACAAGCTACATTTTCATGTAACTTGTGTGCATATGCTGTATGTTTGTGACAGTAAACCCTCCCTCTGAATTATTAGCAAAGACACTCGAGAGAAAAGTTTGCCATCCACTTCCTGAGCAGATCATTTTCAACCTTTAGATACAGCATGACAGTCTACACAGCTTAATTATGATCCTTCCAGTCAAGAAGAAGATCTATGGCTTCATAAACTCATACTCACGGATAAATTGTTGCACAACTTCCAACAACCCCAGTCAACATTTTCCATTGAGATTGAAATAACAACACTGCTTCCCCCAAGTGGTCTGTAAAGGGAACTGAACATTCTACGTGGGGAGGAGGGGGAGTGAAGATAAGAGGTGTAAAATGCTGCACACACTCCCCATCATAAAAACACAAGAGAAAATTAGGTGCAATATGGTAAAACAAAATTATGACATAAAAAAAGAGGGGGAGAGGTAAGGAGATCGAAGGAAGTAGATTTTTTTAAATGAATGAAAGAAAAGAGATGTAGAGGGAGAGAGCCCGCCTTTGTACTCCAGTACAAAAGAGCAGACAAAGAACCATGGACACCTGATCACCAAGGCCCTGGACCAAAGAGAGAGAGAGAGTCCGCAGGAATAAAGAGAGAGACGGAAGAGGGCATGAGGTGCATTTGAGTGTATGTGCGTGTCGGTGCAAGTGTGTGTGTGTGTGTGTGTTTGTGTGTGTGTTTGATCTAGGGAAGGGGTGAAAGCCAAAAACAGGTCCCCATTGTGCAGCTTGGAGTAATGAGGGGGGTAATGACGGTTTGGGTTTCCAGAACTGCCTATTACAAGTGCACCATGGCTGCTCCTGACAGAGCCAGGGGACCGGGAGAGCAGAGGAGGGGTGATGGGTATGAAGATAGGAGAGCTTGATGGAGATAGCAGTGAACAGCCATACATATGAAGTAGAAATGACACTGGACTTTGATACGACTAGATAATAGATGCTTATGATGTAATAGGTTGAAGCATGCATGCATTTTAAGGACTGCAAATAGCAAATTTCTGCAAGCTAAGCCTTTTTAGATTACCCATAAATGTAAAGTTACCACTTTAGGTTTTGATTGGAATATTTGTATTCATTGTGCTTCTCTGTAGTATTATTAATGACCACATGGGGGCAGCAAACAACACAGACTACAATGTTTCTCCCCAAGCTCTGAAATTATGATTATTAACCTTTTCTCAGCAATATCACCATTACCAGGTTATTATGGACTATTTATTAATTTACCACCATAGTTAGGCATACCACACAGACGAGGACCCCCTGAAATACTCAGACCTTTATGCTACTAAAGTCAAAGTAATCTCACAATAATAATCCATGACAAGTAAAAGCCATGCACTCTAAAATGTAATACAAGCAATGAAATAGAAGTTCTTAATAACTGGATTTTTATTAATCATACATTCATGTGTGAGCTTTCCTTGGTAGAGGTGGTTGATGTGGAGCTCATTTAAATACTTTATACACTGTTGGATACTTTAACCTATCGGTATGGAAAACTCTGCCAAGTAACTATACCTGTCATTGAGATGTTGAGAACATTGAAACACTCAAGTACATTGTTGGGTTCTTTTAGTTTTCTTAAGTAGTGTAGTAGTAACCTACTTAAGTGTAGTAAATGTACTTTCCACCACTGCCAAAATTTAACCAATACCTCATTTGAATTTTTAACCTAAAAATGTGTTTAAACCTCCGTCTTTTGCCCAAATATCCTTACTTTCCCAAATTAATCTTCAGATCAAAAATGTATTTTTGTCCTCAAGAAGATAATATGATAGAAATTAGCCATCCTTACTGTGTTGCACAGGAGATGAAGCAAGTAATGCATATATGCCAGGGTTAAATTGAACAAAGGCACACACATGTGCAAGCAGTTTAGCATTGAATGTTTTATTGTAAAACAGAGCCGGAACTTCCTCTTCCACTTAAATAGATAAACAACCCCTATAATGCAAACCGTATATATTAGCTAATCTGGCAGTCAGAAAGGCTACATTGGGAAAAAAGACATGTTAATAGCTAGGTGAGGAAGGATTTACCGTGCAATACATGTGTACTCTCAGTAAGTATACACAGTGAATTAGAGAGCTGTCATCTTTATTCTCTGTAGCCAGTCAGCTCTGCTGGATGGGGAATAATGGAAGGTTTAATAACAGCACTGGTCGCTTAAAGAGGTTAATCTGACCTTTAGTGAAATCAGTTTGTCAACGTGAATTCTGTACTGACTTTTTATGGCTTTAAACACTCTCTTGTCTCTGTTTCCTTGAGATGTCTTTGAGAGCTTTACCGTCCCAGCTTTACAAGTGTTTGTGCAGAGACACAAATACCACCTGATTCATCTCTGTGTGTGTATCCATCAGAGCTGTAAAGCCTTGGATGTCACCTTGTCATCCCCCGGCTTGGTTGTCTGACTGTGTAAACTCTGGAGACTGACACTGAGACTGGGGCAGAACGAGCTAGCAAGTGGAATGTAAGCATTTGGGAAATGTGAGAACTTGTCTGGGACTTGCACTCTGTGTGCAGTCTAAAGCACTATTATGGTCTGTGTGTGTGTGTGTGTGTGTGTGTGTGTGTGTGTGTGTGTGTGTGTGTGTGTACTGAAACGTCAAAGTAGTATACCTGACTTGTTTTTACAAAGATTTAAGTTGCTCCTGGTGACCACATGAACATAATACAGCCGTGATCCTGGCAGTCTGCTCGCCCTGTGTAAAAATCGCAACATGGCTGTAATCTTTTATCAGTAAACCCCACCCCCCTCTCTTGCTACACATTTAAACATTCATATGTTCAAGATGAAAAAGGAGGAAACACTGTACGGCTATGGCCTGGGTTAGAAAGAGGTGGTGAAAAGGGAGAACACCTTTGGGTTATCTGGCAACTTGCCATGACATTTTCCATTGCACTTCTAACCCTGTGCGAGTGTGCTATTGATTATATTTTGGGGACAAAATCATGTCATCACATATGGAGACTAGTCTTCCATATGGGGTAAAGAAGCTAGTCCTGTATTGAGGGCTACATATAGATTGTGTGTGTTTCAATCTTTGTGTGGATTCATTTGAGTTTTAGATCTTGACAGCAAGACCATCTTTAGCAACCAAAGAGCTCTGATGATGGCAATGTCAGTTGGTTGCTCCACCACTAATCTCTATAAACAAATAGGCAATGGGACAAGATCTTGGCATCAGAAGCATTCTGGTTTCTGTTTGTAGTCTGAGCAGCATTGATCAATCACTTTCAAGGTACAATGTTGGTGCTCGGGCCCTAATAATTCTGCGTTCACATGGAATCAGACACATGGACGACAGCAAACTACATAGTGGATGACAGCAAAATGGCAAAATTAGGTCAGGCCAGCAGAGAATACCGGCAATGGTAGAAAGCTTTGCTGTCTAGTTACTGTAAGTTAAGTTAACATTTTTACTTTTTGCCATCTTCAGAAACGTAATTTAAGTTTTTAAAGTTTGCAATAGATTATTAAGAGAAAGCTGAAATGTATAGCTGAATGTATTATTAGAATTACATAAAATGGTAAGTACAATCAATAACATATCATCATGCTCTAACCTGGTTCACATCATCCCTGACAAATCACACCTATCAGGTCATGGTTATTGAGAGGTCATGGAATGGTTCTATGTCCAAACCCTGCTCTCTTGAAACGGGTGTGCCTCAAGGCTCAGTAGTAGGACCGCTTCTGTTCTCATAATACAGTGGATCACTCGGCTCTGTAATCACATCACATGGATTGTCCCATTGTTATGCAGATGACACCCAGCTATTCATCTGTTTTCCCCCAACCTCTGACGCTCACATTGCAACTCGCATCTCGGAATGTCTGGCTGACATCTCTGTCTGGACAACTGCGCATCACCTCAAGCTTAACCTGAATAAAACCGAACTCCTCTTCATCCCAGGGAAAGACTGCCCTCGCATGGACCTATCGGTCACTGTCGAGGGCATCACAGTATTGCCGTCGTCAACTGCGAGGAACCTGGATGTAATCCTTGATGACCAACTATCGTGCACCCCCAACATCACTGCTGTGGTCCAATCCTGCAGATTTGCCCTCTACAATGTCCGCAGGGAAAAAAATGCACTTTTATGTTCTTGCCTGTAGCACTTTGATCATAGCACTGCTGTACTTAAGGTATCCTTGCTGAAGAGCTACTACTTTACTCTGATTAGGGCAATGATTTGTTGTGGTTTCTTTCTTTTGACAAATGTACTTATTGTAAGTCGCTTTGGACATAAGCGTCTGCCTAATGCCCTAAATGTAAATGTAAATCATACACGTTTTGCCATCCTACCATTCCACTGGCCTGTTTGTTTTTTTCTGTGCCATTCAGAAGATGTTGTCTGTCTGACTGATTCCAAGTGAATGCAGAATTAATCTGTTCACAATGTCACATGTATGAAAAATAAGATCCCCAATAGCTGTTTTACTGTTTTATCAATGATAGTTTGAGCATGCATTGCTGTGCTAAAAGAACAATAAACAACATACTGTATCACCGACTCTCACATAAGAATGTGCAGACTTTTCCACAGAGTACAACTCCTACTGTAGAACTGCAATATTCCTCTGCAAAAACACAAACAAAATATGATCTAAATCTCATTTTCTCACAGCTATGATTTAGAATGAAACATGCCACACTGTAATTGACCACAAAACAAAACTTAAATTACAACGTAGACGAGCCCATTAGTTCAGCAGAAAACATTTTAAAAAGACCAGAACACCAATCTGAAAACAATTACTAGGTGCAGTAGAGAAACAACATGCATTACAATATCTTGGTATGTAGCTTTTTTGGCCACTGTCCATACCACCCATATAACCTCAATGGCTTCCATGTACAAAACTCCAAGAAGAGTCCAATTGATTTGCTTTGAGCTATGCGACTGCCTGGCTGGACAAAAAATAATTGGGGTTTGGTTTGATCTGATGGAATTCATTTATTATCAATGTTCTGTGAGAAAATAAGACCCAAATTCGTTCATTATGTGGGAATCTGTAACTTTTCCCAAGTTGCATATTACCTCATTGTATTTTGCTCTTTGATTGAATTCTCAGAATAACTCCACTGCTTAGCCAAATCACTCCAGATGTGTGTCTGTAAATTGAGCTTTGCCACAAAAGTTTAGCTAAAGAGAAGATAGCAGCCTCCCTGTCAGCCGATTGGCTCTTAAATATACCCCGACACTCAAAGCCAACAGCAGCCCCATTGCACAGCTCCTAGTTGTAAATTTATTTTGCTCTCTCTCATTTTTCTCCTCAAACACACTGTTTGGCCCAGGTCCCAGTCATGCTACTCCTCCATTAAGTTCCCTTGTGGCAGTGGAGCTGCCCTATCGAATGCCTACATCCTGTTTGATCCCATCCTAGATTTCAAAGGGAGACACCCGATCTGGATCCTGGCGGTGGGTGCGGTAGTAAGGGGTTGGGCATTGGGAAGGACAGTGGGCAGGGAGTACAATGTTTGTAAGAGATGGGTATCAGCATAATCCTGGTCCCCTCTCTCTGCCTTTTGCTCGCTTTTTATGCCCCCCCCCCCCCCCCCCCCCTCTCTCTCTATGTCTCTCTCAAGGATCTTGTTTCAGTGGAAAGGTAAAGATGGACGGATCGTCAGGTGGGTTGGGTTTGAGCTTGTGGTCTTCTCATATGTCAAACCCTCGACATCAGTGGCCTCATCTATCAACTGCAGAGTTTTGTGTGTACTTGCACAGTTCGACATTTTACATTGTTCAGTTCCATCAGGTGCTTGAGAATGTGTGTACATTAAGAACAGCTCCTGCCCATGCATATGAGCAAACTCTTCATGGTGGCCAAGCATAATCATGTGTAAATTTATTCCAAAATCACAGACACAAACCAATAAATGGTGAGGTTCAAGACATCGTTATGGTTAAGATTTGATGACTCAATGCAAGTAACACATGGCATTTGTTGGTTGGTTTCATGTAAAAACGAATGCATATTTCTGATATTATTAAATTTTCACAAGATCACAGGATGTCTGTTTTGAAAACATGAAAAAATATGGTTAATTGTATTCCTTGTGGGCTGCACGGTGGTGTAGTGAGTAGCACTGTCGCCTCACAGCGAGAGGGCCCCGGGTTTGATTCCCGGGTCAGCCCCAGGTTCCTTCTGTATGGAGTTTGCATGTTCTCCCTGTGTACGCATGGGTTCTCTCCGGGTTCTCCGTCTTCTTGCCACAGTCCAAAGACATGCAGGATGGGGATAGGTTCATTGATGACTCTAAATTGCCCGTAGGTGTGAATGTGAATGGTTGTTTGTCTCTACATGTCAGCCATGTGATAGACTGGCGTCCTGTCCAGGGTGTACCCTGCCTTCGCCCAATGACAGCTGGGATCGGCTCCAGCCAGTGACCCTGAATATAGGATAAGCAGTAGACAATGGATGGATGGATGCATTCCTTGTGACGCTGGGCACAATATCTCTTTCGTTTACTGCAATTTATCATAACGTTACACATATTTTCACAATTAGCTTCTCACTGTGAATAATGTGATCCTCCACAAACACACACTTTCTTGCCAAAGATGGAACAGTTTTGGTTAGAGATAGTTCTGTCTGTGCACTTCTCAAGTCGGTGGCACCGTGTCATGCATCTCATTGCCTTTGCCACAGGGTTCACTTTTGGACATACAACTTACAATTGAGTCATACGAATAAATGATCCTGACATAATATGGTGTTGAGTTCGACAGCATATTCGGGCCACTGTAGGTCACCGCTGTTGATAGTTATTGTTGTTTTTTTTCGATGGACCAAATTGTCATCTTATGGGAAGGCCTATATATTGATTGGGTGGTTGGGCTAAGATGCTAGCAGGAGCTTTCACTTGTTGTCATAGCAACAGCAAACATCCGTTCAGGCAACGTGTTTACTTCCTCTATGACCTCCATAATAAAGTATCACATTTGCTAGTTTTTAAAGGAACACATTTGCGACTTAATAAAGTTGAGTGAAATAGTAGAATGAATGTCAAATAAAACAGTGTGCCTCCGATGATCTCATAATTTTTGGCATATGTCCCTTTTATCTTTCTCGGACACTACATTTTTCCACAACAAACTCGCTTAACATATGTTTTGATAAATGAGACCCCAGGTTTAGGTTTAGAGATATTTAAGTTGTCATTTACAGCCCATCTATAGTAAATATTATTCACATTACTATTACTTATATAACATTTCCTTCAAGCATTATGACATCCTCTCTTTTTCACTTTTCCTGCATCTGTTCAGCCTTGATTCCTTTTTTTGGGAACATTTTACTTTCTCAGCAATTTCTCATTGCGTGTATGAGGTGTTTTTAATGAAATTCTTGACTCAGAGGACTCAGGGCAAGGTCAGGTTGGACCTGTTACAAACCTGGACCCTGGGGGCCCAAATGTGTTCTGGAGCAATGGTAGGAATTTTTACAGTTCAAAGACAGGCCCATTCGCCTTCCAGGCAGGTGGAATTTCTGCCAGCGGATGCGGCTGTTTTCCACTCAAACTTTACGAATGTGAAAGGACTACCTTGGACCCAATTGTTGATGCAAGGCAGTAATCTGAAGTGCTAGCTTCATCCGTCTGACATGTAAACAGATGATTAACACTTGCCAGTTCAGACACAAACACAAATAGTGTGCAATCATACAGCATACGCAATGCAGCATAGCGTACGTGCAGAGGGGGAGCTGGCTGTTTTTTGTTTTGATGTTGAATCTAGATGTTTGAGACCATAATAAATATAACAATACAAGGAAATGATCAAAACGGAATAAAAATGTTTCTATTGGACAAAGGCATTTTTTTTAATCTCAGTTACATCACTAACTTCATCACGATCTCCACCCAACTCCTAAATCATAAACAAGGCATAACCCAGCCTGTCCCTGCGTTATGAAGTCATTTAGTGTCAGGGTGAGGGCAAGCCAGTTGCTGTTCTAATAAATTGGCTTAAATGGTCTTTTAAGGACTGACAACAGTATCATTCCGAAAGAAAACAGCAATCGGCAGCTTACACAAAAGACACTCTTCCAAGAATCATCTAAATTGAGACTTCTAAGGACATAATGTACTCTTATACACACAGACATATTTCAATCATTGTTAAGAGTTGTGAGTTTGGATAGTGGTCTGTGAAGGAAACATGAGAATCTACAGTACTATTCCTCTCGACCCTTAAATCACCCATGCAGCCATAAAAAAAATCTGGACAGCAATCAAGTGGAAACCTCTGATGCAAGATGCTTTTTGCACATGTGTGTGTGTACATAAAAAGCAAAATCCTGCAGGGTCAGACCCAGAGGTGTCTCTGGGGCAGGTTGCACCACGGTGTCACAGAGTTAGAGACGCCAAACATGCACCTGTGTTTGGAGCTGTGCCTCTAATCTGCACACCGCTGTCGAGTCAGGGAAATATAGCTGTTTAAAAAGGATTTCCGGCTATCATTTTAATTTCCAATCCATATTGATATGCAGCAGATGTCAGCTTTACGTTTTGCAACCAGCAGCCGCATGTTAATTTAATGGTTAAAAATAGAAAATAGCTTACTCACACAGGGCAGAATTTTGGGATCTGCGGTGGTCTGTTTCCTTTTCTTTATGAGGTAAATTAATGAAACACACAGCATCTTGTGATGTGAGACATTACAGCATGTGTTTAGTCAGCAGCTGCTAACACCTTCTTTCATTTGTACAGTATTCATGCAGAACATTAGGCACACACACACACACACACACACACACACACACACACACACACACACACACACACACACACACACACACAGCAGGCTTCCTGAAAGATTGTCTTTTTTTGGACAGAATGTTACAAAAAAAAAATACAATAATAACAATAACAATAGCAAAATTAACAATATAAATTAAAAAGGTAAGAAATAGAATAGACTTGAAATATAATGTGATATCGATTAACCTGCGCTCCCAACAAGCTATCCCAACATATCCATTTCAAGTCATTACATTACCATCAAAGCCATGGCATTTTGCTTCTAGCAACAATTCTCCACTTTATTTCCATATGTAGGCTACTCACCCGTGGGGTTTCATGCAGTTCTGCTTGTTTAGTTAAATGAGGCAGTAATGACATTACTGTGGCTAAGCATGAATGCCTTGTAGTGCCTTCGCTTTACAAGATCCCCTTTGTGCCATTAGCACTGTATATTGTATCACCACATGGTAAAGCATGAACGCCCGCTCATTACAGCAGTGTTAAAAACCATTTGGATAGAGTGTGGCATGATCAGAAATATGGACCAACCGATCTGTTTCTCTTTGCGGTTTCATTGTGCTGCATGATCCTGCCTTGTAAACACTTAATTTTGCAATGAAAAGGTAACGAGCCACAGTGAACAAAGGGGCTAGGTGGGGCTGATGGTCCAAAAGGAATCTCATAATTTGGCATTATGGACCATATTCACTTTAGCCTTGCAAGCCCTCAACCTCTCCCCTCAACTCTAGCCGCATTCCTCCAGATGGGACCGGGTGTGTTTGAGTCTGTTCTCCAAGTTATTGTGCAACTTCAGCACATCACCTGGCATATCAAAAGACATGATGACTTCTTTCACGTTATCATGTGCTCGAGTCAAATGGGTTTTCTGGATGAAGTTGCTGGCAGAACAATCAGCGGTGACAATAAATCCATTTGATTTTGTTTAACGGGCCAAACACTACCCCCCACCACCCCCACCCCCTCAGCTCAGACCCTTGTTATGGTTTCCAAATTGAAACTAAAGCCCTCAGAATGTCATACAGCAGCACAATGCAGCATGCTGGCCATGCTGTGCTCAGCATATGTGGGCAGGATTGGTTTACTAGAGTCTAATATTTTATTTAGCAGTATTTTAGTAGTGTGTGTGTGCGTGTGTGTGTCATGAGGGCATGCACCCTTGTGTTTAAAGGAACATGAAGGAACACTAATCAACGGTCTATTACAAATGTGATTGATGAACTTTGGCAGACTACCACAGCTGGAACTTACATAGCCCACATTGGTTTTGTGTGTGTGTATGTGTGTGTGTGTGTGTGTGTGTGTGTGTGTGTGTGTGTGTGTGTGTGTGTGTGTGTGTGTGTGTGTGTGTGTGTGTGTGTGTGTGTGTGTGTGTTTGTGTGTGTGTGTACATGCCTGTGTATCCATATGTGGATGATATTTTATTCAGCAGATGTCACTGCCCCTGGTCACACTCATCTTAACAAGAAGACACATATGCAACCTAAAACCACGGGCTTGGATGCCTCCCTTGTAATAACCCTGACAGCATTAAAAATAAAGAGGGGAACATGACAATTACCACCTATTAGAGTTGGCCTTGCTCCGACACAGTCTGCATTGAGCATGCAGCCATGGCTGGTGGTTAGAAGATCTTCTGTAAAGACTGAATCTAGTTCAATACAAATTTGCATAGTTCATTTCATGAAGGTAGTTTTGGAAGATGGTCTCATAAGCCATGTTTGAATTGTAGCGTGTCTTTAGACAGGACAACTGAGTAAATGTGGAGATTACTGAAAGCTTTTAAATTGGATGCTCCCTCCTTGCAGAGACATAAATAAAACTAATTCAAGATGTAACCTGGCCATAAACACGTTTAACAAGCACATTCTCCACCAACATGTTGACCAGCATAATCGGAGAGAGAGTCCTCCAGTGAGCTGACTTCAGAGGAGGGAGGAAGTCATTTGGTCTGAAAGCGTGCGCTCTCTGGCCAACATGCGACTCAGAGATGAATCACTGGGTTACATTAGCTCTGATCTCTGTTTAGCTCATCGTCAAATTGGCTGTGATGAATGTATGTCTCTCTGGGTGTGTTAGATTTTTCAATTCTACTCTTTTGCTCTTTTGTACTCATTTTGCCTTTCAAGGCATTATCTCACTTCAGTTCCTTCACTTTCACTTACAGACTTACTATCTTTAATGCTGGGAAGCTCAAGCACCCAGATAATGAAATTGACACTGAAAGGCCATTAATGCAGGCATTCTAAAAGTTCTGTGTACACTTTTCCTACCTTTTAATATGTACACACTTAAATGATTCCTAGTTCCCATGCAGTGTTTGGTATTAAGTGACAGCACGTATACTAGACCCAAGTGGTCTTTAGCAGCAGAGTTCCACTGAAAAGGATTTGCCAAGATGGTTTGTAAGCAAAAGTAGTAGTGGTCTGGTGCTGGCATTTCAGTTCTCTCAAGCATGAATCCCACATTCACCATGAGGCTGGAGTGCTTTCACCATAGTTGGGAATACTTGCTATCACATGTTTTCTGATTTATTCCTCAAGACTCGAGCATGCCTGGGATTATGACATACAACCATATTGCTAAAGCGTAACCAGGACTCCGGTCTAAATAATAAGGGCATGGATTTGCCTCTTTTAATATGGTCAATAAGGGACGAGCATGTCCAAATCTGTTATCTGTAAGCATTGACACATTATATAGTAGGCTACAATTGTGATTTATGACAGCACTTATTTGTTTAATTGATTGCCTCGGACACCATTGTGGTAGTGATTTTCCATGCCTGTCTAACATCAGGATCAGGCTTCCATACACTGTGAGTGTGAGGCAGAGCTATAAACACATGTTAATGGCTATGGACACCTGCAAATACTTCACTGTAGCCCCCCCCCCCCCCCCCCCAACCCTCGCTGTGTCTCTCTCTGCCCCCCCCCCCTCTCTCTCTGTCTGTCTCTCTCTCTCTCTCTCTCTCTCTCTCTCTCTCTCTCTCTCTCTCTCTCTCTCTCTCTCTCTCACACACACACACACAAAACATCCTGTAAGAGCCTAAAATCACATCTGTCATAGTAAGTGTACAGAGTGAGAGTTGGTGGTTTTCCATTTGATTATTCTTTGTGCGTCATCTCCATGTGTGCAAACTCTCTCTTACACACACACAGGCACATGCACACACACTGACGCATCCTCCCGCAGACTAGCGATGGAGACACCTGGTCACAATCAGTCAGGGCCAGGGGTTAAAATCATTGTCTTTAGTGCGGTGGAAAAGGCTCACGAAGGGATTGGCAAGGCAGGAAGGAGGATTGAGTTGGACTTGAAAAAGTGTGATGTAACCACACTGGCCTGAACACGTTCAAAATGCATCATCTGCATCTGTTTGCGGAGTCTGCCCCTGAAGCTTGCCAGGCGCTGACCATGACGGATGTGGTTACTGTGTCATGCCAGCTTATATCTGGAAATACTGTAAAACTGCACGTTGACGTCTTTTCAAAGTCATAGCTCCACCTATATTGTTCTGATGAATTACAAATATAGCTGTGGTCAGCAAGGAATTAAAAAAAGGCTTAAAATAGGACACATTACACATTTCAAAGAAACTAAATGCTTCCTCTACAAGAAATAGGGCCATGGGCAAAGGTTAACTAGGCACCAGGCTTTTTCCTACTGACTTTTCAAACCTCTCACATATTACATTGAATCTTCAACTAAGTAATGCGAATGTAACAGCCTGTGGTACCTGCAGCCATGACACACTACTGAGTGCAGGTAATCATCTGCAGCTGTCTACAAACACAAGCAGAGACAGGAACATTTGGGAGCCTTTAACATTTTTGTTTTGTCAAACCAGAGCAAGCCAGTGGATTGACACTGACAAGAACAGACAGTGGAACAAAAGATGGCAACCATGAGTTTGATGCAAAAAACGGCAGCAATTTCCTGCCACCTCTGGCCCGTTACTGAGGCTCAGCACACCCCTCCTCTATCCCCACAACGTGTCAATCCCCAGGTAAGTAACGTGTTTTTCTTTGCAGCTCTGTGAGACTGAAGGACTTGTAAGGCAGCAGAAGGGCCAATGGGGTCCACAGGGTTTCCTGCTGAGCATGGAATGTTTGACAGCACCTGCCTCTGCACCGTTCATCTTCCTACACACCGAAGCAACGCTGATGCATTTGGACTGATTGTCTGAGTGTCTGTTGGTGTGTCTGTATCTGTAGACACTTAACTGTAATTGTGCTTTTTAAACAGTTTGACAGTGCAGACCCATCACTCCATTTTTGTTTGTCCACTTCCCTTCAGCACTCAGTAGAGTTTTAAAAGTAGTTGGAAGTCGTTGGCTTAAAATAACCGTCAGTTGCTGTGTTTTATCCTGTACGTATACTCTGCTCTGCCAGGCACAGATTCATGTCTGATGTGGTGAAATCAATGAATGGGATTGTCAGCTGGTTTTAATAGCTGCCTTGTCTCTGTGCCATGTCATTCTTCCCGAAAGTGTTTCTTTCTCTCTGTCTGCCTTCTGTCCGTCACTCTCCTGTTTTCACCTTAACTTCTTCCTTTCACTTTCTGCCTCCTTTTTTTCCAGTCAAGATAGAAACCAGAGCTCACCCAGACGGAAACGCACAAGATGAAGTTGGTTGCTACAATAAGCATCTCTTAACAAACAAAGAAATAAAAGTGTGAAAGCCAAGGCTGTTCACTGTACTACCGCCCTCAGCCCGACATGTGGCCGACAATCTGCAGACCATCGACGTGGCAACGGGAACACGTGACATCATCAACGGTTCGCAGGACATAATGCAAACAGGACATTTGTCTTTCAGACACTGTTTTGTCAAGTTAATATGGGCTGAACTTCGTTCACCATTTTCTGTCGTCTTAGGCTACAAATTGCTTCCTTGAAATAATGGCCCTAATTTTTTACTAAATTAAGATGTTTAAATCTGTCCATGTGGCAGTATGAGATCGTTAACCCCCATTCATCGAGAGGCCAGATGTGAATTTGACTTTGATTTCTTTTGGTTTTGATTTATAGATATGGTGTTTTTTTTTGCATTGTTTTTATGCTTCAAACTTCTTTGTATAGACAACACCATAACATAGGGTGACCATGAAGTCGCAACTTCAATCTTGGAACTTGTCCATGTTTTGAGACTACAGTTAAGGACTGTGAAGCTCGTATCTTCTCTGAAGGGGATTCTGGATTTCATTTGTAGTTTGAGCAATCAAGGGTTGCTTGAGCAAGACCGAATGTTTAACTAGTGCCTGGGGTGCTGCTGAAGAGCTGATCCTTTGCTCTGATCTCCCCAGAAAACAATAAAACAAAGCACATTGTTAGCACACACTTTTTCAAGGTAGTTTCTCAACAGACAGAAGTAACAACTTCCTATTACGTTTCTGAACATGATGATATTGAGTTTGTGAGTCATTTGATAAATTAGGTCAAGAAGGATTGTCCACGTCTCTATTGTACACCAGGCTACTGGTTCTGATGAGGTCATAAAAACGAATGATGCACACCCATACATCGTTATCGATCATCACGTTTTCTCATTTCCATCCCTCTCGTTCACACGCAGACACGTGCACATGGGCGTGCACACACACATTCTAGAGGCTTGTGTTATATGTGGCTCTGTTTAAGGTGATGTCATTTTACAAACATTCAGTGCTGCATGCTTGTCAAGATTGTGGAGATTAAAGCACAGGAAGTGAGCAAGGAACTTGAAATCCTGTTCCCTGGCAGTAAGGCTCAACTCTGGAATTACATGCACAGCGATACATTCTTATCCAGACTGCTATTCATATTCCGTCCTCTTCAGCAGAGACCTCAAACAGTAGCTGTCTACAGCCATGAAACTCCAAGTCATGGTGAACTCTAGCTGACTGGAGAGTCAAGTTACAGACTGGGCTACTGACATCTGAAGCATTATGAAAAAGCCTTACATACATATTTTACATATAAACATTCCTATGTAGGAAATACTGGTGGTTAATGCTACAGGGAGCTTCTTACCATTTCGGTCTCACCTTTTCTTTGCTGTTGAGATGTGGCAAAGGTTGCATGGATGGAGTGTCGCCATTGTGAAATACAACTTTGTGGTTGGTGGAGGATTGGTAAAGCATGGTCACATGGGGATGAGAAGTGGTCTTGTGTGGTCCCACTGGGTTTAGGATGGAGTTAGTCAGAGGTTTATGAATGAGTAGAAGAGACGTCTTTATGGCCCTGAGACCGTCTCTTGCCACTAGACAACACTTAACACCAGGAGAGCTTGAATCAGTAGACCGCAGGGAGCCCCAGAACATGACGTGTATGGATTAAATGCGTGTGTGTCTGTGTGAATACGTGTGTGCCGCCACCTCTGCTAAGAGTAGACTCCATCTGTAGAATCAATTTTGAAAGGGCAGACATTGCTCCCTTTCTATGAACTCTCAGGGTTAGAGTGATAAAGTAAATGCCTTATATCACAGAGAATCAAGCACAGGACGTGGTCTTCATCTAAAAGGAGTGTTTTATGTGGCAAAGAGCGAGTGGAAAAACACAGCAGCAATTACTGGGAAAGTTAAACTTGGCTATAAAGAGGGGCTGGAAATATTTACTGCAAAATTCAGCAGTGTAACACGGTAAGCACCTTCATTGTATAGGCACAGGATATTGAAATCTCTTTGGGTTCCATAATGAAATGATTATAAAGCAGTCACCGTCTTTGGGTGAAGGGATGGAGGTCTGTGCCGAACGGAGGGTGAAGCTGTTACATCTTTTCCAAGTTAAAGAGGCTTAGAGAGCAGCCATCTAACTCCAGTGACCGGCGTTGATTAGAGAAGTGTCTGGCACAGAGGCATTGGTGTGTATGCCAAGCTCTAACCACCCAAGAACAGTGTTCCACACACACACAGAATTATTTATTTTTTTTTTTTAAAGCATATGCGTAAAAGCTGACTCCATGAAAAAATAACTCCTCCCCTAATTTGGGAACTTTAACCTAAAATGCAAACCACAGATTGGACTGCGTCTGGGTTCCACATCATTTCCAGTCATTCAGGATCAATTAGGTGCTTCATTCCATTCTGCTGATGTTTCCTTCAAACTACGTGGGATTTCAAGTGTGTAGTGATACAGTCATGACAGTTGATCAGTATTTTCTGCAACACAAAGCAGACTGTTGTTTTTAACTATTGTGTGACATATTCCAGAAATCACTGAGATGACCATTGTTTGTAAAATATATTAAAAACTAGCACTTATCCCAAACCACAAAGCTGGGATAATTTGCAAAGGGATATCTCACTCATGATCCCGCATCTTTTCCATGACTCTTTTCTTTCTTTGTTTTACCATTGCAGTACGTTCTGCCCCCACTCCCATCACAGCCTTCAGCATATACAATCCTCATGAGTGTTTGACCCTGCCTCTCCCACCCGAAAAGAAGCACATCAAATAACTGAGGGGAAAAAAACAGATGTGTTTGGAGGGAACATCTGTCCCGATCTATCCTCACGTAAAATGACGTGCCAAGTACAATGAAACTCGAAGAAGGTTTTTCTCAGAGGATGGAAGAGAAAAAGACATTTCATTGTATGTTATCACTTGGCTTTATGTTGGCTATGGAGCTCTCTCAGACAATTAGACACCAATTTCTTCTCATACGGCTCAGTTCCCTGCACTTAGACCCCAGATAACTGCACCGAGAGTAGCTTGTAGTATTTTGGCACGATGAGAACAAATATGATCCTAAGCCAGAGGGTGAGAGATTTTTGGAATACAAAAATAGAACATAACATAACATATTATTCTTTAAATAATAACAAAAGTTATTATTTAGAAATGGTTATGTTCTAACAGAATACCACTGCTCCCGTCCACCGAGCTACAGCTTGCTTTTAAATGAGGATTCTGAATGATTACATGTTGATCCTTGTTTTGATGGTTTTGGCCATGATTTCCATTGGTTTGGATAACATGGTACATACCAGTATTTGATGAGATCTCGGAACATGGTGGTTTCACTGCATTTAAGTCAGACAGGGCAACATAAAAAAAAGTCAGATAATCAGACATCTAACTAAAGCAAATAATCTCTGTTTGTCTGTGTCGGCACACTTGACGGGTGTATTGCTGGGGATCTAAGAAAATGCCATTTGGAATTTGGTACAATTTGTTCAATATCAAACTGAATAAACCGCCCTGAGGCATTGCACTAATTTAGTAAACAAGCCAGTGAGCCCGCCAAAAACGTTGATAATAGTCTCTCATTACAAACTCTGTGTGAACACCTAGAACTCTAAATAAACTAATCTGGTTTACTGAAAGCACAAACTTACGACAGCGTGTTAGGCCCACTGTAGAAAAAAAAAAGGAATAAAATAAATAAAGCCGAGAGGTGGGCAACATTCTGAGAAAAAAGTAGCAATTTAGCTACTTTATAAAGTCGCAGATTTCCTACTTTATTACGATGCTAACAACCAGCATCTATGCTAGCTAACTTCCCAGGAATGTACGCATTTATTTTTCTAATTAATCAATCACTCATTAATCACAACATGTGACAACGCCTCGTTAAGATCCTTAGAGTGATGACTGTTGATGGTTATAGGGTTTTTTTTTAATAATGGGCCAAATTGTCATCTATGGGTGTTTATTGATTGAGTGGTTGGGCTAAGATGCTAATGGTATTAAAAAAATAAATGTGTACATTCATGGGAATTAAGCTAGCATAGATGCCAGATGTTAGCATCATAATAAATTATCATGGAAATGGAAAACTATGGTCATTTCTGAGGTAATGTCTTTCTTCAGTGATCCTGCACTTTTGTGAATAGTTTGGTCAGTAAAGTGGAAATAATACAATGTGGAGGAGAAAAGGGAAGTCTACAGATTCTCGAACAGCTCTTTCAGACTGCACACTGTGATGCTTGGAGCAAAATGTGAATTTGCTCACAATGAAGATGCTTACGTGATTATCTGTGATAGTCTTCCTCGAGTGACATCATAACTTTAATAAAATACCAATAATTTGAAATGAAGTAGCCTAAACAATAGATAGTTTGTCCTTGTGATTTGATGTCAGGCATAACTTCCTCTGGGACATTCATCTATGAATAGGTAATATGAGGTATAATTATTTTTGTGTACAGCTAAATTGTGTTCTGGTTCCTAACTGAAAAAAAAGTAAGGCACACAAGTGCAACCAATGCAAGAAGGTCTAGAGCCCTGATTGTTTCCCATGTTCACCGTCTTAGTGTAGTGTCTTAGCGTGCTAACTAATTAGCACTAGAAGAAAAGGGATACTGACAGATTGGCTTCATAAAATATGAGACTTCAGTGATTTATAGTCTTCTATTTGCCATCAACAGTATAAGCCTCAGCCTTATGCCTTATGATTTGTGCTCGGTGTTGCTCTGCTGCAAAATGTATTGCATGCTCCACCTTTTGTCATGGCCTATAGTGTTTTGTAAGTTGTTTTTAACAGACAGATGAGTCCCTGAACTCGATAACTCGATACACACTGCATTGTATTCAAATGTGTTTTATGGTTTGGAGATCCCTTTATCCCTTTGAGAAAGGCCTTGTCTTCTTACTCTTACACTTCCGTTCCCATTTCACCTCTTCTCAGTCTGTCCATCCTCCATCGTGGAGCTTTAATGGCTTTAGCAGATGCTGTTTTGAAGCAGCGTAGCTACTGTGTGGCAGTAGATGTGTTCTGTGTTCCGGGTTTTTGTTTATGGCTGTAACTAAGCCCTGTAGGACAGCACCAGCCCTGCTGTCTGTCAGATGTCTACTGCAAGCCGCCACACACAGACCATACTGTACCAGCGGTTTTGTACAATCAACCCAGTAAACCCCATGGACTTGAAACTTAAATGACTATAAATGAATAAATACATTTCCCAATTCATGCTGTGGATTTATAATCACCTTCCAGGAGACCATTGTTCTCCAAATCATCTCACACGACATGTTCATCATTGGTAATTGATCATAATGAAACACACACAGTTTTCTTTGAACTAAAAACGTAATCGTTTCCTGGTGGTTTATTTGGGAGCTGGAATGAAGGTCTGTCAGAGCTTCACCATTAAGCTGCCACGTAACATTGCATTCAAAAGAATGTTGTAAAGTCTTGTCATAAATTTTAAAGTGTTAAAGAAATATTCTTTGAAAGATATTTTGCTCAGATCAGATATGAGTAAGTTTGTACTGTAGCTACACAGCCACACATAACCATTCGTCTATGTCAAACATTCGTCTATGTCAAACAAACTAGATAATATTACAAAAGCTAAAATATGGCTGCTTGCTTTGGGAATGGAACAAACTAAAATCATAAACTGATAGAACTTATTTGACTTAAACTTGAAAACCCACTGATATGGCCCTTTAAATCCTGTGGCAGCATGTCATGTCCACACTAATCTTGATTCTGTTTAATACCAATAGAACACAACATGAGAATCCACATTACAAAACCACATTTTTCCTTCCTTCCTTTGACTTCAGGGGAATCAGTATTTATTCTTATGTTTGCTGTTAGGAAACCTTCAAGAGTTATCTGAAGTACATGTTTCTAAAGCAGAAGAAACAGAAGTGCATTTAACCAAAGAGTTCAGAGGAATTCTTACTATTACTGATCCTACACTGTTTATATCAGTAAGTCACTACGTCCTGGTCCTTTCCAGTAAACCCTGTGGTTTGCTTGGATCCAAACAAATGACAAAAATACTACTGAAGACCTATACAAGCTTGGGCATGGTGGATCGGGTGTGTGTGTCCATCCTAATTGTGCATAATGTGTGCTGGTGTGTATGTGAATTATTTGTCCACACTCACAAGCCACTCCTGTCCCTTGGTGGCTCCATAGCAAGCATGGGGAGCTAATTTCCATTACATGTTGTGCGTTCCACTGGTATTTCCAATCTAATCCCCCTTGCAGACTCACTCTGACACTGATGTCTTTTTGTCTAAGCATACCAAAGGATAGCTCAGGACAAAGGAACGAGCCTAAAAGCTAATAAACCCCACTCAAACACACTGTTTTTTTTCAATAGGTTGTGTGAGTAATGAAAGCCATTCAACTCCTGTACAATGTCATTCCTTCCCAGGCTCATCACTTGGTTTATCAGACAAAATTTAATGGTTTTCTCATGCAATTGTTCACAAATATACAGTTTCATTGTTTACTTTGTTTTTTGTATATTTGTTGGGGACTTGTGTCCCCGAATGACCTAAACCAAGAGTGTGTACATTAAAATACACTACAGTGACAATATTAATCATAGTGCCATTGCACCAGTGTGGCTCACGGACATGTTTTGATTGTTTTTGGACAACATTGGAGCACTGACAAATACATACGGACATATCACAGACCTGTACTTTCCTGTAGGAACAACCACCATTCCCTAACCTAACCATATTGTTGTTGCCATGCGCAAATATTTTGGGGCGTAACAGATCACAAATCTCACGAATCAGCAGAAAAAAGGGAGTATATATATCTTTTAGGAATGCCCCAATCATGTATTTTGTCTTGCAAATATTTCCATTGCTCAAAACATTCAAAATGTTATCCATTTACTTTGTTATAGTCATCTTTCAAAGTTATTTGTATTAAAACAAACTATTCAAATCCATCCATCCATTGTCTATCCTGTATTCAGGGTCACAGGGGGGCTGGAGCCGATCCCAGCTGTCATTGGGCGAAGGCAGGGTACAGCCTGGACAGGACGCCAGTCTATCACAGGGCCGACATGTAGAGACAGACAACCATTCACGCTCACATTCACATCTACGGACAATTTAGAGTCATCAATGTACCTATCCCCATCCTGCATGTCTTTGGACTGTGGGAGGAAGTCGGAGAACCCGGAGAGAACCCACACTTTCACGCGGAGAACATGCAAATTCCAGACAGAAGGAACCCGGGCCGACCTGGGAATCGAACCGCCTGTGAGGCGAGAGTGCTACCCACTACACCACCGTGCAGCCCCCAAACTATTCAAATGATTGATGAAATTTAAAAAAGTGTGTTTTTGGTTGATGAAATCTTGGCATTATTAGTTTTCATAATGTAATATAAGCTGCTTAGAGCTACTGATAGGAAGATAAACATGTCATAATTCCTTATCTTGCAAGGTGCAATAGAATGCAGCAATGAGTCAATTTTTGCACTTCTGGTCCCCTCGTCTCAAAGTCATTTTTTGAATGGGTCTTTGGCTAGACGTCTGAAATAAGGCCTGTAGTTAACACAAGCTTAAGAGACTTTATTGCTTTGTTCTATGACATTAAATACGTCAGTAAAAACCTCTCTTGTAAACTTTGAAGCTGTTATGCATCTAAAGGCGGTTGCAAACAAGTGATTTAATGAGCGGAATAAACATCATCACACACTAGTCCTCCTTTAACATCATGGTGGTGATGTGAAGTCATGCAATAGTTTACAGACAAAAGGCCATAATGTATCTGTGTTGAGGTTACTGGTAAAAACCATTTTGGAACAAAAGCATCTGTAGCTTAGATTTCCAGATTACTCTCAATATCGGAATCTTTTTTATTATTAATTTTTATTAATGTTGGTTAAAGGTGTGTGTGTGTGTGTGTGTGTGTGGGGTGGAGTTTTTCCTAATAAGGATATCACTCTTATTTTCTCTCCTATGCATGCCAACTGTGTACAGCAATCACCCTCAGGGTTCTCACCAGTTTTTTTTTTTCACCTGGTTGTAAAACTATTCCGATTAGTAAGAGCTGGAAACACCCTGGGAACTCCATGGTTGTCATAACTATATATCTGATTGGTGTAAACAGGAAGTCAGTTTCCAATTCTAGCCGTTTAGTGCCCATTAACAGAGGCCTTTTATTATGCACGGTGACATATTGGGTTGCAATGGGGATGACTAATTATTAGTGTCTCAGGTTGTGATCTAACCTGATATATACAGTAAATATATGTACACACGCACAGAGTAAAATGAAGCCAGCTGCTGCTTTGTTCCTTTCCCAGATATCCCTTTTAACTCAACCCTCACAACTTAGTACCTCCCTTCCTTCTCCTCACTCTTGAAAATTCACCAGAACCCCTTGCATGTCCTCTACACTCTGCAACTCTCTCTTCTGAAATTATTTAAAAAGCTGTCAGTATTTTACAGTGTTGTATTGTAACATTGTTTAAAGTTCCAGTCTGCAATATTTTTTTTATCATATCCACTGAAGCCTACACTATGCTCCAATAGAACAACATAAATCCGGTTTTAGAAAAAAAGCGCGCCTCTACGTACAAGTAGAGACTGTTGTTTGTTTTGCAAAAATCGACAGCGCCCGGATCATCCTGGGGCCTGTACTACGAAGCAGGATTTGTGCTTAGCGGCTTGGGAAACCCACTTAGCGCGCAAACTTAAAAGCCAGCCCGCTAACTTCGACACATCTGCGTCCGAAACGTCTGCCGCCTTAAAGCATAGCCCTCGTAACAGCGCGAAAGGGGGTGAGCGGCCAGCACGCCCCAGGAATCAGACAAAACCAAGGAACAAGACTAACTCCCAAACATCCGCCGCCTTAAAGCAGAGCCCTCATAACAGCGCGAAAGGGGGTGAGCGGCCAGCATGCCCCTGGAGTCAGACAAACTCCCAAACTGACGAAGATAGGGATCCGTGCGACCCGATCGAGAAGCTGATAAAAACGATAGCGCTATGGCGTGACTCGACCCAACCATCACTAAACTCCCCCCAGAAGCCTGGTAAGAGACGGCGTGGGGATACTGAGCATCACCGACATGCCCACCAACTGCGTCGAGATGGGCATTCACACAGAAGTAGTAGGAAGCCCTACTCCGAAATTCTGTCCCAGTCAAGTGAACCAGCAGTGTACAAACATGACAACTCAGATAATGACAGCGCCTCTGACATTTCCTCTGTTTCTGGCTACATGGAGCGTTACAGCCCTGAGCCACAACATAGTAAATATGGCTAACTTAAATCTTCTCCAGGAGTAAACCAAACGACCACTAACCCCTTCTCCTTTTTCTCGCTTTCCTTTTCCTCCTTCGTTCCGTTTTCATAGTTGGGGTGTGTCCTGTTTGAAACTACCTGAGTGTAATGACAATGTTGATGTTTGTGAAAATTGTGTCTTAGCAGATGTTTGATATAGGTTAGATGGTTAGAAATCTCTGCCCAGACCGTAGAAATCTCTGCCCAGACCTTGCCTCAATCTCTGCCCAGACAATGCCTCCATCAAAGTCATGGACTTTAACCTGAATGAACTGTTTAACCTCTTTTCCATGGAATATACAGACTGTTTGGACTCCCACGTGTTTCAAGGAATACATGGACGGTTCGGCCCTTATGTTGCTCCGAAGGTTGCGTCCCACACCTCAACCTTCAGACCAAAAGGGGGACTGTTGGGACCTAACCGTTAGGACTACACAATGCGGCCTACAGAAGCCTACACATGCGGCCAGGACAAAGGGACAAAGGGGATTAAAAACTACACCGCCATTTTAGTTTCACATCTCACCCAGGTGAGAGATGCGACACCTCACAACCATCCTATTGGCTGACATCTTCAGGGAACCCCGGGGGGTCCCCTGGTGCGGCCTGAGCTTTATAAACCGAAGCCGCCCGGAGAACGCTCTCTTATTCACTCTTACTCCGACTCCTACTCTGGCCTCTTCCTACAACCGGCGCAACACCACGTTGCAACGGGAGGCGACCCCCTCCCGCAGCGCACCGCTGCAACAAGAGGAACCAAGCCGGTTCCTGCCTTCCAGCTACCAGACGCAGTCTGAAGTAAGCTGACTAAATCGCCAAGCCGCGATTATATCGCCGTCCGTGGAAGAAAGAAACACGGACTGTTTTCTTTATTTGAGTTTGATCAACGAGAGGAAACCCGCTCCGCTCTCGTCTGGACGAAGCCGACTCATCACGTCCCCCGCTGACGCCGGGGACTCACGAACCACCGCCGTTACGGAACGCCGTCATCGTCTTACGCAACGATACCAGTAAGAGGCTATCAGTCTGGGCAGAGACACAAGTGATAGTGTAGGATATGCTTGTAATTCTTGTTAATGTGTTTTAAGTTCTGATCGCGGACCGCCGAGTCCGTTGGTTCATGTGCTGCTGTATGTGAATGCTGATTGTGATCGCCGCTGGGTTGATTTCTGTAACAGTGTTTCCGACTAACCTCCGCCATATTCGCGAGCTCAGAAAGCCTCTACTATCAGTTAAAAGACCGGTCTCGCGGAATAAACGCCAGTTCATTCACGCGAGCCCGTGTGATAACGGCACGCTTTCTGTCCCTCCGAATATCGCTCGCGCATCCTCTCTCTCTTTGTTTGTGCCCCGCTAACACACACACGCCGCACACACGTGTCCTAAGCCAGCTGTTCCCGGCGGGCGCTAGGGACATAGCTACATCTGGTGGCTACATACGGCTATCTCTCTCTCTCTCTCGCTACTCCATCAGACCTCAGTGGCTCCGCCCCTGAACGCTGCGAGGAATAGCTCCACCTCTCTCTCTCTCTCGCTACATCTGGTGGCCGCCCATAGCCATCTCTCCCTCTCTCTCTCTCCCTCTCTCTCGACACGCACACACGCACATGCACACGCACGCGCACACACACACACACACACACACACATCCCTTGTTTAAGCTTAGCTTTGTGTGTTAGGTAGTTAGGTAATAAGGCTTTGTTAATTGCAGTGTTATTGATTGTGATCATTATTACTGATTTTAATCAATCTTATTATATTATAACTAGCGGTCTCTTGTGCTTGTTGTGTATATGTCACTGGATAACAGCAGGTTGTGAAGGCTAGTGCTTGAATTTCACGCCTTTTTAATTGTTCGATTGGTTTTATGCTTCTATGTCAATGATCACGATGATTGGCATGTGAGTATAAAACCTTCATATTGAGACTGAATACAGTTTTAGGTTATCTTTTCCCTGATCCCAGGGTGGTGCCCCGTTTATTCATGATTATATCATGATAATATATTAAATATAATTATTAATACCGATAATCATATTGATATTGATAGTTAACTGTTGATAACCAAATCTGCTCCTGCTACAACCCCAACACGAGGTAATTTAAGCTTAAGCGAGGTAACTCTGGGTTTTCCGTCCTACAACGCTGGTTCACTGCTTACCGGGGTAGATCACCATGGTAACTTACGCTGTGGAGCTAACCTGCTCCGTTTGTTCCTGATAAGAGATCAACGTGGAGAAACACACCGCCTACTGACATATCAGCTGTCTTGGTGCATGGATATAAAAAAAAAAGAAGCTCGGCGGATTCAAACCGGGGCCGCTGCAAGGAGCCTCGTAACATGGGGCGGTAACTCTACCACTAAGCTATCCACGAAGTCAAGGTTATCATTTAATCAATCAGATCTAGTAGTGTCCTTATGATGGGGCAGTCATATTATACTACTACTACTACTACTACTATTAATACGACTTCCGCATTCACACAGTCGGTGAGTTTTTGCCAGCTGTCCTTCCTGCATTTGGCAGATGAAACTGTTGCCTTTTGCCTGCATTATATGTTTAACTTCTTCGTATTTCTGTAAGATTATGGTTCGCTCCTCGTACGTGAAATACGCTGCTCCGCTGCCGTAGACTGATCCATGTATGCGATTGGTCAAATGCGTTTCAAAGGTGGCGTAATTTAAGGGATTTCAAAGGGCACAAAGTCGAGGGGAAGGAGCTCGGTGGTCGTGGGGGAGGAGCGTGAGAGTTGTAAACATTCAAAATCTGACAGAGTGCCCTCAATCCGCCAGACTTGCCGACTGGGACTGTAAGGTTTTCAATGCCACATTAATGACAGGATATTAATTTATTCATTCATCAGAATTGATAGTTGTCATTACTAGGGTAGGGTATCGTTTGAATTTGAACGATTCCGATTCCGATTCCTTGTTTCGATTCCGGTTCCAAACGATTCTCGATTCTTTTAAAAGGCAGGGTAAAAAAAGTTTAGGCTAGCTAACCATGGTCTTTCTGAATGAAATAGTCTGACATTCTCCATCAATTTTAATTCTATGAACTTTTTACTTTTTATGAACTTTACTATGAATTTCTCACAGGGCTGTTTTCAACTACAATATAAATATCAAATCTATGAACTTGAATATAAATATTATAAATTATGAATACATTTTCACAGGGGTACACTTTCCTTAAGAGAGCTTTATTTTTGAAAGCCTCATGAAAACACATTTACACATGAGTGTATGATGCTGCAGGTACTTTAAAGTGATGGTTCTGAGTAAAATGCACCCTAGCTCACTTCCCCCTCGGAAGCATTTTTAGCGAATGGTCAGCATTGGTTAAGATAGGGCTATCAGCCGAATGGCTTAGTACTAGCGCAATGGTACATCTTGATTATCACCCACTAATAATGCATGGAATGTTACCAAACTTCTGCAGTAGTACACGTAGGGTCTGTACTCGCAAAACGAGGCATTTTAAAGTTTGTAAGTACACCAGGAGTTTATTTAAAAGAACACTTGCCTGATAGCTACTATCCTCTGCTACTAGTGCTAACTAGCGCTACCGCAGGGTAGACACTTCCGTGTTTACCCAGCCGATGCCATGACGCGAGTTTCACGCGAGAGTATGAAAACGTTTCGCTGAATTTTTATAAATGCTTGTATTATCAGGTCAACACTTGTCAACACTTGTTAACCTGATAATACAAACATTTATAAAAATGTGTTGACCTGTTAATACAAACATTTATAAAAATTCAGCGAAACTTTTTCATACTCTCGTGTGAAACTCGCGTCACGGCATCGGCTGGGTAAACACGGAAGTGGCTTTTACACTGCGGTAGCATAGCAGCCGAGGATAGAAGCTTGTTTTAAATAAACTCCTGGTGTACTTACAAACTTTCAAATGCCTCGTTTTGTGAGTACAGACCCTATGTGTCTGCAGAAGTTTGGTAACATTCCATGCATTATTAGTGGGGTAATTTACGAGATATACATAATGTATCGATCGCGCTATTACTTAGCCATTCGCAGGGGTGGATCTAGGATTATGGGAGATCCGAGGCTTAGCCCAGAGGGACGAAAGATGTATGTGCAAAGTTCTGGCATATATTCTGCGTATGCTAACTGTTATTACAACCGACGGTAATGAAAACCATCTAGCAAAAACTCTATTTTTAAATCTTTTTTTTTGGCATAGATGCCTTTTATTAGCAGTGGACAGATAGGAAACACAGCAGAGAGAGGGGGTGTGACATGCAGCAAAAGACCACCAGCCTGGATTTGAACCGGGGTCGGTTGCGTATACGGGTATTCATGGCATGCGCTCTAACCACTCGGCCACCTGCGCACTTGAAAGATACTACTTTGTCAGTCAATAACTTCTCACACACCGAGTATTAATCTTAACATTCACAGACCTAAAACATCTGTTCCGACGTTGGTCATTAATTGTTGGTCGTTGCGCCACCGCTGAGAAACTTTCTTCTGTCCATCATGTAGCTACGTCCATCTGACATGTCGATTTGAACCCGCGGGCGGAATCAACACAGGAAAGAGAGAGAGGACACACTTCTTCTTGGCAGGACAGGCTATGAACGCAGGTTACTTTCACGCTGCTGCTGCCTCTCTGTTGGACTCCAGTACTGCAGGAAGGCTACACCAGACTCCGGTGCGGTCAGGGGAGGGAGACTGACATAAACCGGTTGAGCTCCCCCCCCCCCCTACTGTAAACATTCGGGGCTTTGGCAAAAACATCCGGGGCTTGAGCCCAAGTAGCCATCCCTTAACCCCGCCCCTGGCCATTCGGCTGATAGCCCTATCTTGACCAATGCTGACCATCGCTAAAAATGCTTCTGAGGGGGTATTTGGCTGGATGTCATGGTGGAAATTACCTAGGGTACATTTCACTCCGAACCATCACTTTAACATGTTACCGTGCTCCCACTGATGGGCTAACCTAGTGCAGAATATAATAAACAATAAGAAAAACTTGTAAAACCTTCCTTTTGTTGCACTGACATCTTCCCCTTTCCCGCTCAGGTGAACGGAGTAGGCTCAGCACATCGGGAGTCGTGGAGTCACCAGCCTGGCTAACGTAGCTAGCAATCTCAGGTCGTAAATTGTCTATAAAAAAATACGTGGGCTAATTTGTTAGCTGCCTCAAAGACATTATTTATTGTTTAACTTTCCAGATTTGGACTGCAGTGCAGTCACTGCGGTGCCATGCTGGGGGTCGGAGCCGGACCCAGACCCGGAGGAAGACGCAGCGGAGGACGGTCGGCGCAGCGCTTCAAAGACGGGGCACACATTTATTTCTACTCCATGAACTTGGAGGAGGTGCTTTTTCATGTTCGTTGTGCACCCTCCTATGCACGAAATAATCTTGTCGCAAGTATTGCATTTTGCCAAGATTTTGTTCTTTTTAGAAAAGTGAAGCCACACTTTGGACCGCCGACGCACGCTATCCATGCTCAACTCGCTCGGTTATGCAAACACTTCTGGTGGACACTTCTTCGTTGGTGTTCAGCGGCTTCTTCTTCTCCAGTTGGCGTACTGGGTATTGAAACTAGGAATCTAAATTTAAACTTTTGAACGATTCCGGGAGAATCGGAAAGCTAGTTCCGGTTCCAATTGATACGCGATTCTCGATACCCAACCCTAGTCAATACAGATCAACCAAATGTCCCTTAAAGACAACAGTCAAACATTTCAGCAGTTTATTTTGCATGTCAATTTAAAGCTGCAGTCTGCAAGTCTGGCAGATCGAGTTGACTGAAATTTTGAATGTTTACAACACTCACGCCCCTCCCCCTCTACCACCGAGCTCCTCCGCTCCCTCCCATCGAGTGCTCGTCAGTTCGCGTGCAGCAGATTCTGTGAACGCGTACGTGTCTTCTCTCATCGATAAATGGCATGGAGTACACGCTACACAGAGGTAGGCTGGCTAACTTACTTATAGATAGCAAATGCTAACGTCATTTAGCGTATGCCTAGCTTGAGGCGTGTGCCTGTGATATTGTAACATGCGTGAGGGGGGAGGTGGGATCTGTAGCGTGTGCACGAACTGTGAACTGCGCTGAGTGGACAGGATGATACAGGCGTGGAGGATTTTTGCGTGCACGTAGAGGCACGTTTTTTTTCTAAAACCGGATGATTTATGTTGTTCTATCGGAGCATAGTGTCAGTTTCAGTAAATATGATCAAACAAATGTTACCGAATGCGACTTTAAATTGTTACCACCCATAACCCTCAGTTAAATCACATTGCTATAACTGCACAGTCATCTGGAAACAGAAATTACTTAGTGTGCAAACAAAAATGCCTATGATGCTGAAAAATAAAATAAGCAGTCTTACGAGGAGAGACGTATAAGAAAAGCCAAAGCTAATTAACAAAGCAACACATTTCATAGGCAGTGAAACATGAAATAAGTACTATTGTGGTTTGTGGCAGGCTGCCATTTTAAATGTTCCTTATGGCTTTATTCAGACATTACAGGCTATTTACATGATATTTAATACCTGGTGTGCAAGAGGAAGCTGCCTCACTGGTGAGGTGTGTTTAATGAAATGAAGGAAGACCATTGCTTGCTGTTTTTTTCACAGGCGGTAATGCTAAGAGCACTGTGAGAGCGAGGTATGCTCAACTTCTCTCAGTTGAATCTCCAAAATATTTTCATTTAACACCTGTTTTAATAACGTCTTACTGTATGAAATGACAAGAAATGAAGTTGGGACTCACATTCAGTTCCTTTTTGCTCAAATGCTACAGCCTATGATTTTCTGGATTTTATCCGATGCATTGTATTATTAATATGGTTGTATGAGGGTTTATTTTTTAACCCATCTTTTCCCAGTCACACGGCAAGGGAAAAACAAAAAAATCTCCATGACTATGATCTGGATCATTCACTGTGTTCACTTGAGGAAGAACGTATTGCAGTGATCTACATCCTACTAAAAATGTGTATTTAACTTTGTTTTGCTGTTGTCTTTAGTGTTGATCTCTTGGTTTTCATCCCAATGTTGAAAGCGTTATGGAAATGAACTATGCCCAACATAGTTGGCGGTATTCAGAATTGTTTTTAATTGGTTTGGTTTTATGTTGTGACTAGGGCTGTCAAAATGAATGTGTTAACGTGGGAAGTATAACTTGATCAATTATCGCTTTCAATTGTTCAACGCATTAAGGCTGTTAGCTGTCTGGAAGGGACGTTAGAGTATTAAAAAAACTAAGTTGGAACAATCAATAAACATGCAACGTCATAAAACTACTAAGTACAACCGCATCGACAGCCTGCAGTAACGTGATGTTAACCTCTCACTATTGAGCTTAATAACCAGCCAGCTGCAACAACAACCTGATGATCAAACATATTAAATCTTCATTTATCAGCAGCTGCGGTATGAAGCTGAACAGACTCCACCACATCACTTCATTTAGCTGGGAAGTTGTCAGCTGTGTGTCTGCTGATAGAACCTGCCAGGGTTTCACTGATGTACTACAGCCGTTACAATGTAACGTTGGCGAGTGTCAGGTGGAGAGAGGCAGAGAGACACAGTCAGTACTCTGTATCGGCAAGTACTGAAATGTAAGTATTTGTAGTTCGAATAAATGTGGTATCGGTGCTTCCCTATTTGTCAAGGCTTCAAATTCTGGTGCATAGAGGCCTTGTGTCATTTATCTTTCCGTTCCCACAACATAATACATCAAAAATTTGAAATTTTCCTATTCATACGAATGGTGATTAATCATGATAAATCCGGTCTATCACAGGGCTGACATGTAGAGACAGACAGGTAACCAGTCTATCACAGGGCCGACATGTAGAGACAGACAGGTAACCAGTCTATCACAGGGCTGACATGTAGAGACAGACAGGTAACCAGTCTATCACAGGGCTGACATGTAGAGACAGACAGGTAACCAGTCTATCACAGGGCTGACAGACAGGTAACCAGTCTATCACAGGGCTGACATAGAGACAGACAAGTAACCAGTCTAACACAGGGCTGACATGTAGAGACAGACAGGTAACCAGTCTATCACAGGGCTGACATGTAGAGACAGACAGGTAACCAGTCTATCACAGGGCTGACATGTAGACAGACAGGTCCATCCTGCATGTCTTTGGACTGTGGGAGGAAGCCGGAGAACCCGGAGAGAACCCCCGCTCACACGGGGGAACATGCAAACTCCACACAGAAGGAACCTGAACCAGGAATCAAACCTCTGGCTGTGAGGCGACAGTGCTACCCACTACACCACCGTGCAGCCCTACCCTGTGATTAATCTGATTCAATCTGGTTTAATTGTTTGAGAAGGTATTCTGCATGTGCTTGCAGACATAAATTATGTGTTATGCGTTAATGACCACAACATTTAATTAAGTGAAAAATGATTTGACAAATTGAGGGGAAATAATTATCAGTAGCGTGATGCAGTCGTGAGAGCACATGTTCTGACATGTGCTTAGGTAGGATGTGTCACAGAATCGTCGCATTTACAGAAAAGTGGTGTTTTTTTTCCCAGACTGTGTGGCTCATATCGTTGGAATTTGAGTAAAAGAAAATTAAAGATATCAGGGGAGTTTGTGGGAGGAACTGATGGAAACTGGATTTAATCAAAAATGTTGAATAAAGGTTCAATATCCTTGTGCTATCTTGGGCACGCATGTATGAAGCTGCTGGAGAGTTGACCACAAAATAGATCTGGATATGTGGGTGAGGACGCGAGCCAAGTGGTTTCCTGCCCATGGCTGTTCCTATTTGTTGCAATCATTCCCCATGGGAGATGCTCTGTATCCAGATCCATGAGTCTTATGTTTGCTCTTATTGAAAACTTTTCCTGATTAAAATGACTGGCTCCTGTAATTGTTTTTAACCGTGCTGTATGGGTGATATAATGGATGCACTTCAGAACGATATCCAACTGCAACAATGTGTTGTGAGGCAGAGCTCTAAACCTACATATCTATGAGTTGTGAGCTGCGGAGCAACAGACCCTGAGGCCAGAGCTCCATTACAGGACACAATGCCCTCTGTGTGTGAGAAACAGCCAACTGCTAAACAATTTTGCTATAGAGTTGGGTTATCCAGACAGTGGTAACCATGAATCTATTGTCAATGCATGACGACAATGCTGAAAAATGATGGTTGGATTTGCCTTTTCAGACACTACAACGTACGTATTTAAAATCTCCAACAGATCTTTTACTTGTTTTATCCACTTTCACAAAGTAAAAAGAACATTAAAAAGACTGGTGAATGCACATCATTTGCAGCTTAAAATGTTGGAGTTTAAGAAGACAAAATGTGTGGATTAAAATATGATTAAAAAATGTTTTTATGGTCATATGACAATGACAAGGACTCTATAACAGCGTCCAGTTGTGGGTTGCACAACAGCATATGACCTCAAGACTTAAGCTTTCATCCCTTAACTTTGGCGCGGGCCCAGAAGTAAAATTAAGACAAGATGGTAGATTCAACATTTTGTCAGAATCTCTGGGAACGGGCTGTAGTAGCAGTGGGGCACGTCATAGAAACAATGGTGAGAGAGGCTAAAGGTTAATTCAGTTACTTAACCAGCACACAGAACCACAGCAACAGACACAAGCAAGCATAAACACACACAGGGACTTTGGGTTTAACGAAGTGCTCGGTTTCCTCTGAGAGGAGATTAGGATTGGAGGGCAAACTGTGGGAACAACTGGAGAACTATTCAGCTTGTGAAAAAGTCTTGATATTATGTGAGCAAATGATGCATGTAAGTAACTAAGTAAGTAAGTGGTTCTTTTTTTCCTGAAGGTTCAGGTATGTTTCTGCTGTTGCTCTGAATCCATCTGAACATACCGTGCATGGTCCACACAGTGCTTGTGTACACCGCATGGTGGGACAATAGCGGGATTCTGCCTAGCAAGGCCGTGGGAGGAAGGGGACAGAAGAGTCAATGAGTGAAGAGGCTTCTGGGATGCGTCAGCGCAAGGCCATGATGAGAGTGTAGGAGGACGAGCCCTTTAACTCAACAATGCGCGGAGGAACAGTCATTCAGTCGCCTCGCAGGGCGACACGCACATGCATACAACCATAGGCACACACAGTCAACAAAAGGTGCAGGTGAAACTAAACCATTCATCCACCTCCCTCGTGATATATGGATAGCTGGGCAGAAAGCCTCAATCAATGACTGATTCTTTGGCTTCGGTTTTCACTGGCCATTAAGGAAAAGAAAGAATGAATGCTATGGGAAATGTTAGAAAAGAGATGAATCATCAATCATAAAAAGATAAGATACATCATGCTTTTTGTGCTTTTTGTATGATCTTATCATGCCCATTAACAGGGATCAAAAGTCATGTCAGAGGTGTTAATGAAGGAGTTTCATAGAATGAGCTTGTAGACTCATTCTGCAGGAACATTATGCTCAAATCATGTCCTTTACAAATGTGTGATGTATCTTATGATTTAGTGCATCGTGTAAAATGTTTAAAAGGGTAGCTTATGTGACCATGCTTGGAAACTCATCAATATTTCATCTTCTTCTTCTAGCAGGAACTAGGCAAACCTAGTTAAGACAGACTTGGATACATACCAGTGGGGATATGTGTTGATGAATTATGATTAATGTAGTTAATGTATACATTAACTATCAACTTGTGTGTTTAAGCCAGCATGAATATCACCAGAATGAAATAGACCATGAAACCATAGATTTACATTTACATTGACATTTAAGGCATTTAGCAGATGCTTTTGTCCAAAGCGACTTACAATAAGTACATTTGTCGAAAGCAAGAAACCACAACATATCATTGCAGATAAAGTAAGAGCTAAAAAATAGAACAAGTGTTAGGTCCTCGTTTGAGTAAAGTAGTAGCTGTTCTGTTCAGCAAGGATACCTTAAGAACAACAGTGCTATGATCAAAGGGCTATAGGTAAGAACATAGAAGTACTTTTTTGGGGGGTCGGGGGGTGGAAGTGAGTCATGCTATGCAGAGTCAAGCTGAAGTCTGAACAGGTGAGTCTTGAGTCTTTTGGGGAAGATGGCAGTGTCTCTGCTGTCCTGACATTATTCGGGAGTTCGTTCCACCACTGAGGACCAGAACAGAGAAGAGTCTGGACTTTGCTGAGCAGCATTTGTTTGATTTCAGTGATGGTGGTACCAGCCGGTCAGCTGAAGTAGATGAGCGAACTGCTCGCTTCAGGGCATGAGATTTGACCAGTGTTTGAAGGTAGATGGGTGCTGTTCCATTGATGGCCTTGAAGGCCATCATTAATATATGAGATTTCGCTTCAGGAGAATCTCTGCATACTTAGAGAGTTTGCATTGCAGTTGTCCCAATTGTCAAAATGATGAATAGAGGAAGGGTAGTGGTGTGGGAAGCACATGGGGCCGTTTTCCCAATAATGTCTCATAGTGTTTTTACAAAGACTGTTAAGATAGAACTCCCCCAGAACACCAAACGAGTGTTCGAGATCGACAGAGTGCAATCAGGAAGTAAGTATTGACAGACAGGCAGGCTGTCCAATTATTTTCTACGGACCAACTTTTTTGATTGGACGGCGTTTTTAGTCCTGCCACGACCACAGGTGAAATTTTTTTATTTTATTTATGTGAGAGCACTTAATGTTTTCATGGCTATCAGTATGTTACCTTATTTCAGGTAATATAACCGAAAGTGTTTCTGTCTAGAATCACCTACTCACTTTACGGGTTGGTTCACTCCAAAAAGTTGTCTCTCTTAACCACTTGTTGTATTCTTTTGTATCATTTGCCCAGTTTTGAAAAACCTGATGTGTTGAATGAAATTACTAGTTAGTTATTGTGGTGATAAAAGCAAGGTACATTTGCTTTTAAAGAAATTAAACAGAAGCATCAAAAAAGCCCTGTCAAGTTTCATATAGGAACAAAATAAATGAAAAAAACTAACCATGGTTGTAAGAAACCTTGACAAACTAAACCAACACTATCTGCAAAACTACGACCACGAGGTATCTGAGAAAATGCTATTTTGAAGTTAGGCCAAATAGACCCTTAATGTCACATTTAGTAAAAAAAAGTAAAATGTATTTATAAAAGCACATTTATAACACTTCACACTGACCAAAGTGCTGTACATAGTGCATTCAATAGGTAAAAAAGTAAAAATAACAATGTTAAATAAAAAATACATAAAACAGATAACCGCATGTTAACAAAGATAGTAGTGCAGAGGTAAGATAGATTAATGGGGAGAAAAAGCCAGGGTGTACAGGTGGGTTTTGAGCCTTGATTTAAAAGCACAAATGGAGGGGGCATCGCGGATGTGTGGTGGCAGTTGGTTCCACAAGCGCGGAGCAGCTACTGCAAAGGCCCGGTCACCTTTTTGCTTGAGTCTGGAGCGGGGGATGTGGAGAAGAACCATATTAGAGGATCTTAGGGACCTAGGGGCTGAGTGGGGGTGTAAAAGGTCTGAGATGTAAGATGGGGCCTGACCATTGAGGGCTTTGAACATTTGACTTGATTGTTCTATCATCTGGATGACCGAGGAGCTAAAAAACCATAGTCCTGTGATGGTCAAATTCAGAAAGTATGACATCATTCCTTAGATGTTTGAGATGAAAGGGGATGTCTGCTTCAACACGAGTGTGTGTCTGTTTCGGCAGGCCTGTGCGTCCCTGTGCAGCACTTTTGTGCCATGAAGAAACCTGTCAAACCACTTCCCTCAGTTATCACTGAGATGAAAATTAAACATACAGTAGCTATGGAATCGCCTGTTGTTAGGAGCTTGGAAGAAAACAGTATTTGGGTTTGGATTTCATGCTGATACGCTGCACTGGTGCCCTACGGCTGCATTTCTGAAAGGAAGTAAATTGTTTCAAACCATGCAAATGATGAAGATCATGTAGTATTGTGCGGATAATTATGTGCTGTGTGATAGTATACGAACGAGACGCCACATCTTTGCAGGCATTCGCTGGAATTTATAGACCTGTAAATTGAAGACCACACATTAGGACAGGATTATGACTCATCCCAGTTATTATAACACACGCACATACATGCATGTGCACTGTAATAATGATTAACAGCACAACCACAAACAGCCTTGTTTTCATGTCCTTGGGAAGGGTGTGTTTCATTTTTTTTTTTTACATAAACACGCAACAAATCAATCGTCGTTATTGAACAGTTTTATCTCAACGATATATTATAAATTACAGAAATAAGTGACAAAATTGCAATATCAAATATTTAACAACCTACAGACCCTTATCCTAAACCGACTTGGACAACAATTTAGCCTAAGGTTAAGAAACCTGATCAACGATGCCTTTTTTATAAATCACCCGCATTTAGGTCTCGGCCTGAAACAGGGTCAAAGTCATACGGATCCTCTGGAGCAGCCCCAGCGTCAAAATGCCAGAAATATGAGGATATCGGTGCACTATTGACCTCCTCTCCACCCTCCCGGCCCAAAAATGCTCACCCCTCCTCTGCATTTCTCACCCTTAACCAACCCGAGTGGGGTGCAGGGTCAGGGTTCACTGTCTGGGGGGTTTCCCCTTTCACGCTCAGCCTAGATAACAAGCGCCAAAGCAGTTTTGACAGCGGCACAAGCTTGTACTCAACCACACACGCACACACACACACACACACAAACAGAAAATGCCACACAAAGAGCCTCAAAAAGAACCGTGCCAGATTTAGGGAAATGCCCACTTGGGTTTAAACCCATCAGTAAGGGTCAAAATCCTATAGCACAGTCTCAGGTTTTCACCTGTGTCATTTCTTCCTGGGCCCATTTGCACCCAATAAAGTTTTCTCATTAACACCGGAACAGCAACTCAACTCAAAACATTTCTATTTTCCCAAGAGGAGGAGAAAAAAAGGGATGACACTGACACACAATCCTTCCTTTCTCTCTTTTTTTCCTCCTCTCTGTCTGTCGGAGCAGAAGGGTGGGATGTCTGTCTGCTCAGCGCCAGGGGCTCTGACAACGATACGGTTCAGGTCAGAGAGAAGCTGTGAAAGAGTGAAATGCATAGAACCAGAAAGAGGGTGAGAAGGCAACATGGAGAGACAGGGAAATAAAGATGCATAAACAAGAGAGGGAGAGAAATGTCAGAGAGGGACTGTTGTGATACAGGAGCCTGGAGGCCCTGCTGAATGCAGGGTGTGGCTGATATCATAGTCGCATGGTTTGCCTCTGCTTGTTGCTCATTTTGCCATTTTCTCTCAATTTGCCAGCGACAACACGCAGGGTCCTGGTTGCAACAGAGCCTCAAAGTTCTATTCTTGTAACTCCATGAATTCCATTGCACTGTAGACATTTTCACTGATCTGAATAACAATCAGCTTTTAGAACGTGGCAGCGTACTTCATTTCAGAAATGGTCGACCAAAGACGTTGGCGTTTTAACAACGTGCATGGTCGAAGCACGTCACAGCACCGAGTCCACATCCAAGTGTAGCTACGTATGCCAAGATAGAAATGACTCAGGTGCGGAACAACAATGGCAATTTTGGGAAACTTTCACTGCCGTGAATAAACCCTGACCTCACTATTCCGTGACCTCAAGTCTCAAATGAGCAGCAGTTGAATCATGGGTGAAAGTTTATTTCCACACATACGTAAAGGAGACAAACACGGATGAGACGGTGAATGTAAGAAGAGGATGAATAAGAGCATTTAGGTGCAAGTTATGAGCAGCTGTAATTTTTTTTTCCTATTTTTATATAGCACGTGGGTAAAGGGTAGGCACTAGGACCTGAAGTGAGCCACACAGGAGGGAGGGAGCAGTTTGGGACTCCTCTTACTAAACTTTTAGAACAATCCATTTCCCAAAGAGTGTGGGAGGGAGACCGACAGAAGTGAATGGCCCGAGACCTGGATTCACAGCTTTAAAAGCAGGAGCGGGATTTTGGAGATTGG